>NC_081833.1:58802394-58899894 GCF_030867095.1 Alligator mississippiensis | reverse complement strand
ATTTTCTCCACATTATAATTAGAAACAATTTGACCACTTTCATAATGTTAAAAATCCTTTGAATCATTTATTCTAAAGCAAAACTAAAAACACCTCCCAATATCTTGCAGAGTTTCTCATACAGAAAAACTGAATTTGTACAGCATCTTACAAAATAAGTAAGTAAAATCTGTTGGCGAAGAACAATGACAAAAATTCTCATTTGTTTTGAAATAAACTCACTGCATTTCATCAGGTATGCCCTGGAAATTAATGAAACCAGAACTACCTGCTATGTATGTGCTCTGAATGTGATTTCTCTAAAAGAAATGTTTAGATAATCCCAGAATTTTAAGATATATTTCTGGCTGTAATTCCATAAGGATAAGTTTTGTGAAAGATACTAATAATTCCAGATGAAACCCTAATCATAGTCCTGTAGATTGCAGACAAAGGGCTAATTATAGGGCCTCATAAATAGACACTTTAAAATGTTGAATATGTAACTTGTTCACTATACACTGATTCTGTGTTTTGGGAACAGAGTAACAGGAATACTTTTTGTGCTTAAATTTGCAGAAACAAATAATACTTCACTGTGTGCAGGAACTGAACATCTTGTTGTCTAGTCTGTTTTTTCTCTGGTTTTGGAAGATACTCGGTTGTTTTGGAAGGATATAATATATAAAAGATGGAAATGCCCTCTTTTTGACTAAGGTACTATAATTCTCACAACATGAAAAGTAGCTCAAAGAAAAATCTGACTGGCCCCCTATCCTTATTCCTTGTTTCCTACAGTGCTGTATCCAAGCCATGCTTTATAGGTGACTGCATACATCATGCAGTGCTCTAAGTGTGTCTTTACAAGTATCCTGAATGCTGCTTGAGTATGGAAATTACCGACAAAAGAAATTAAGAGCAGGAACCCCATGATTAGACTAATGCATTGATCAAGTCAATTCTTCTCTGTTTCACTGCCAACACACCACATATAAAAGCGTCATTAAAGAAACTTTGCTGTCTCTCCTACTAATGGTCTACAATTTGAGCATGCCCAGATGATTGACAGGCTGTGCCAGGGCTGCCTGTGTTGTCTGAAAAAGCCACATCGGATCAGCGGAAGCTTAAAGCAAAGCATAAATTATAGATATATGTCTGTTTCTTTGATGATGTGAGACTAGTAGGTGCATCCCACTTCCATCACACAAAGAACTGCACTTTCATGCAGCTTTTTCACTTTGTCACATCACATTTGAAAAAACAACAGTGAAAACATAAATGTTCTATTTTTTTTTAAACAAACAGCCTGTTCAAAGCTAGACTTAAAGTTCTCCACTTTTTTGAATTAATTAAACATAAAATAAGTGTTAAATTGCAAAGTTCAATGCAGCAAGGATTATTGCTTATTTTCTATACCTATTTGTCATTGCTGCTAACTGCTATACTTGTTTTCTGAAGCAGAGCCACTGAATTGGAATATTCTCAGCATTTTGACCATTCAAAAACAAAGATGTTCAGAAAGTACTAAAAATGGGCATTTTTTGCTTCGTAAATTTTATTGTAGGAAGCGATACAATTTCTTAATTCCAAAATTATAAGAATCTTCCATTCTGTAATACAACCACATATTTTTGGGTCCAGGAGAATGCACATAATTATCAAGAAAAAGTGGGTATATAATATATATGTATAATGAGAAAGAGAAGAGAAAGGAGCCTCTGCCTATCATTTTATACCACTACATGAAACTTACAACAGGCTCATATTTAGAAATGAAATTATGTTACCTGGTATATTGCCATCATTTGTTAATAAAAAAAAATATCTTTTTTATTCCAGATATTTGAAAAGTATACTAGCTAGTGAGCCAGAAAACTCACTGACCACTCCCCTAGTAATTATAGACAAAGTCATAATAACAGTGCCTTCTGCGTGTAGAATTTCAACAACTGTTTAAAATATACCACAGGACAGGTACAGATCCATTACATTTTTCTGAGCTACTGCAGAAGAAATTCCTGATTGCATCGGGTTGAAACAGACTATAATAATAATAATAATCATCCAACTGGCCTATTTCAGATATGCAGTATTTCAGAGTTTTTCATGTTGTCATTGCAATGGTTCTTCAAGTATTTATTCATTAATGCTTTCTTTTTTCTACTTTGTTAATGCCCAGGTTTAATAGAAATAGCTTATTGGGAAAGCATTACTGTACTTTGCAAAATACTCATCTTGTATCACTTCTTTTAGAGATCAGACATTTTTGTTTCCCCAAAGGTCTAAAGATCTGTAAGTTGACATAATTCTGCACAAATCACTCTGGTAGTGTAACTTAGACTGTCCAAATTCCCTTTGGACCATGGCCTCTGTAACTGTGCCATCACTCACTTAACTTCACCTTATCTTTAAATAAGTTTAACCAGAAGGGACTTGTTCAACTCACCACCTCTTGAGTAATGTGAATTATTTATATGATCTTCATATGTGTTCATTAAGCTATATACAGTAAGCCAAAGTGTAACTGTTTATTCTGTTCATCCATAAGAGTTCGACTACAAGCTTCAAACTAAGGCAAACTACAATAAAAACCTGCCAGTTTTTACTGTTCTTTGATGGAAATTGATAATTATCATATGATTTTTTTGATGCAGCACAAAGGCAGCACTGTTGTTTCAAACTGGCACTTTAGCAACACAGATTGGATGAAGAGACATTTCAAATATTCAGTGTTGCCATTTTTCAGGCCAACTTTTCCTCTTACTGTATTAAAATGAAAATACAGGAATCCATATACAGACCTGTGTTACAACATAAAAATGAAATTATAATGGCTACTGTGGAAGGGGTTGAGAGAATAGGTCTGGTTTGTCATTTACCTTTTTTATTCAAGGAATTAATAAGCACCCTTTGTCTATGGAGGAATTTCAGTCCTTGTGATATAAAAATCTTGAAAAAAAGATTCTAGCAGCTACTAAAGAGGCCATGGTATGATAAAATATAGCACACATCCTTTAAAATGTGGCACAAAAATATTTTCTGGTAAATGTTTCTTATTAAGGCACTTACAGTGTAAATATACTAATAAAAATTAAAGGTGCCATGCATGTGTACAGCACTTTTTATGGAAAACGATGCTGTGTAGCATTACCAGCTATCTATATAGAGGTAACTCAGGCATCACTAAATGCCCCCCCTCGCCCCCCAGGCAACAGTCACTTAGTGCCACCAACAAGAGGTAACAATTTTTTAAAAGCAATGTAAACAGTAATTTTTCTAATTGATAGTGGAATGCAGAACCTTATAACTGAGATGAAAATTTGGCTAGAGCAACAGTGTTAACAGTACTGCTGTTGGAAACACTGCCATAAGATCTTTAATGATTATAAATGGTAAGGGCCTCTGTTTCAACTCTACTTCAGAAAACAACTGATTGGATTGTTGGTTAAATATAGACCGAGGGCCAGATCTAAAAAAGTATTTAGGTGCCTATCACATACATTTTAATGGAAGTTTTGGCATTCAAATACCTTCTTGAATCTGGCTTTGTGCTACCTACTAAATCAACCAACCCACTTCAGTGTCTTGCCTTTTTCTGTAAGTTTGTTTGTTTAACGGCTCCTATTCATGTATTCACTTTTTAGAACTTGTTTTACCTACTGGCACTCAGGAGATCATAAACTGAGAGGTAAGACTGTTGTTAGGACATGAACATGCATTATACCTAAACGACCTTTTCCTGGTGTTTTCCCTCATCTTACATGTTTGTATCTTCTCATGTCCAGTGGGCTTCCACATAGGCTGGCGGAACAGCTTCATGATTTTCTGTTCTTCCAATTGTCATGAACACATTGTCATCTGCTGCAAAGGGCCCAACTGTTTTGGAGGACGTATAAAAGACAAGATGTTTAATATGGTCCTTTTGAGATGCTTCTAACATCTGCGTGATACTAATGCAACATTCCCACCAGCTACAGTGGAGGAGGTTTGTGTACTTTGGAGTCTATAAAGTATGAACGTTTTGTCCTGCCTAAACAATTTTCTCTATCGCTGGTTCTGTAATAAAGGTATAGGGACAGGTCATTTTAATCACTGAGTTCCTTTCATTCAGAAAAAAGTTACAGAGAGATATGGATCAAGTGGAAAAGCGAGCATGGTGTTATTAAATAAAACTTCCTTCACTGACAGGTTTTATTGGTTAGGATGCTGGGTGTGTCCTCTACTTTCCTTCGTATCATGTGATTTTTTTTTTTTTTAAACACCTAGTTTAATGCTGGATGTAAAGGACTGCATTTTTCTCCAGGTTGTCCCCCCAGTCCATCCATACAACTACAATATACTTTAAGGTTAAATCAGTTCTTGGTGTGCAGTAAACTAGGCCAGAGGCAAGCACTGCTCCAGGTTGGACAGTTTGGGGATGCACAGAAGCAGAACTCTATAAAAGTTCAGGTTGCCCAGAGTGATTTTAGGTGCTTTAGTGGGTTAGGCTTGTAGAATTGCACTTGTTGGGTTAGGTGCCTCATTTCTGTCTAAATTCTACTTTTGGTGTAGTTCTTTATTGGATCTAGCCCCTACTATTCAGACTTCTAGCTTCTAGTATTACAGTACTGGTTTGCTCTTTAATGTATACCTTTCTCCATGGACTAGGAATGACAGGAACCTAGAAACCTAAGAAAGTAAGTCCAGAAAGGACCTCACAAGGTCATCTTGTCCTCCCCCGTCCATGCCCCCACCTCAAGGCAGGTTCATCTCTGATTAAAACATCACAGCCAAATGTCTGTCTAACCTGCTCTTGAAAACTTCTAAGGATGAGTTTTCCACAGTTTCTCTAGGAAGCCTGTTCCAATGCTTGACAACCCTCATAGTTACAAAGTTCTTCCTAATCTCCAAATCTAAATTTCCCCTACTGAAGCTCAAAGCCAGTGTTCCTAGTCCTGTTCCTTCTGGCCAGAGACATGAATGACTGGTGCCTCCTGTGACTGGGGGGGCAGCATGGTTGTGTCGGGGGGGGTGAGTGGTGAGTGGGGAGGGACCGCCTGTAGATGCCACTGGCCACATTGGTGGCAAGGGGCAGGAGGGAGGTGCGGACAGCAACCACCCACAGAAGCTGGTGGTGGCCAATCTCGGGGGGGGGAGACATGTCCCCCTATAACCTCCCTACACGTTGCCTATGGCCACAGAAAAAAGCCCACCTCCATCCACCATCCCTTTCAGGTACCTGAAGACTGTTATCAAATCACCTCTTAGTCTTTTCCTCTACAGACTAAATAACCCTAGTTCTTTCAGCCTTTCCTCATAAGTTTTTCCTCCCAGTCCCCTCATCATTTTTGTTGCTCTGTGCTAGACTCTTTCCAAACTGTCCACATTGTTCTTGAACCATGGGGCCCAAAACTGGACACAGGGCTCCAGGGGAGGCTTCACCTGTGCTGAATAGAGCAGAAGAGTCACTTGTTTTGCAAATGAAGTAATGATGTAACGAATGACCTGAACTGGGAAGCTTATGAGAGGAGATGCCCTAAAATAAGCACAAAAACACAAAACCTATTGATACTTGCTAGAACCAAGCCTGATTTCCATGACCTCTTTTCAGGTTACAGTTTCTTTGAGATGTTAATTCTATGCTGGGAAGCTTGAGGCTCCCTACCATCAACGTGGAGTTGAAAAGCAAACTCTTGTACGTAAATCTTTAAATGCAGCATAGTAATTGCACATTAATCATTCATACAGAGCATATCTTTTAATTTCTTGATGCTGCTTCTAAAAATTATGCAGATGATTTTGTAACTTAGGAAATGTGTAAGTATTGTTTCCTGGTAAAACAGTTTTAGAAGTAGAAGGTAAAAAAAAAATTATTTCTGCATCCTCTGGTGAGTGGCTGGCTAGTTCATCATCAAATGTAGTTGTTACAAAAATATGTTAAAAAAAGATGGGGGTGGAAAGGACTGGATGAAGATGTTGGGGTTTATCATTTATTGCCAGACTGTAAAACTAAGTTTCTTTATTGATTAAAGGGAAAAAAAATACATTTCTCAAGTTACCCAACTCTCAGATTGGTAACAAAAGGACCCACCTTACAATGCTCATCAGGACAGCTCTGCATCATAGAGTTTAGAGTTGGAAATGGGAACCACTGCCAAAGAACAAGCTGAAGCACTCTCCTCCCTTCTTTTATATCTGGGTCATCTTAATTGATCCCAGCAGACTCCCTCATTGCTGGGCTACCTAAATCCTCACATAAAGGAACTTGTCTCCATTCCTAGCAGCTGAGGCAATACCTTGGGGGAGGAAAAGGTTCCCTTTATTACTCCAGGGAAGATTATTAACCTCATCATTGCCTAGCACATTGCTGGATTTGAAAGCACCATTTTAAATGAAGAGGGGATATTCATAGTATTTTATCTCCTGATCTAGTGCTGTTTTCTATTCCTATTGTGGCCCAAAGATGGATATTTTAATATCTAAGAATCAACATTTTTTTTAGTTTCATGTATAGTAACTCATTACTTCCCTGACCCTTCAATGTCTAACAGGTATGGCTAGCAAGAGTCCTATCTAGTATAGCTGTAAAGTATGTGTCATTTTTAAGTATGGATCACCTGATTTGATCACCTTTGCTAAATATTTTTTGAGGTTAGAAAAATGTTGGTTGGCTAGCATTGCTGTTAATCCTGTTGGTGCTCTATACTAGATAATCTTACACAGAGGCTAAAGTACACCAAAAAAAAATCATCCAAATCCTGTCATAAAAACCTATCCTTGCAGCATTGTTAAACCAACAATTAAAAGTCACAAATACTGAAATCTTCTTAGAGAGCCTGAGCTCATGAAATTTCCATTCTCAGGTTTGGATACACTCAGATAAGCTTTAGATTACCTGCATCTAAGGGCACCTATACATGAGCAGCAAAGCTGGTCTGATGCACTGTAATTACAGCACATTGGAGCAGACTCAATTAATTACCATGCTCCAGCAGACTCCAGCATCTTGTGTATCAGCATCCCTGTGCTTAAAAATGGTGGCAGGGTCACTTTAAATAAAGTTCATTCAATGAGCTTTAGTTAAAGTGCCCCCGCTGCCATTTTTAAGTGATGGGGTGCTGATACATGAGACAGTCTGGGCGCTTCAATTAGAGCATCTCTCGGAACCACTCTAATTAAAGCACCCCCCCCCCACACACACACACACTCCTGGAGCATATGTATAAATACCCTAAATGTCTAAATATTTAAGCACACCTCTGGCAATTTTAAGGGGGGGTTGTAATAACTAAAACTAAATTTAGTTATTACTAATAACTAAAATTTGCTGTTCTAAATTGAAAAAATGAGGTTGTCATTTTGCATGTGTTGCATTGTGACTATAGAAGGTATCTTTATTTCCTCTAACAAATCATGCCCTTTTTTAACATATTGATGTTCCATAACAAATGTTGATATATCAGATCGTAAGGATATTTGCTTATGGTCATATATTTGCTTATTGAGAGACAGCAATATTCTCGACATCCAAGTCCAGTGGAAATGGATAACTCTAGGAATTGGGAACTCTTACCTTTAGATCACCCCTTCAAATCCAGTCTAGGTTAGAAATGACAAAAAGTGATTACCATCTGAATGCTCTTTGGTGACCTGTGTGAAATGAGTTAGTAGTTTTAGGTCAGTTTCAAGTGGACAGCTGTCCACAGCACTACTCAAACTGATGGACAGCTTTGGCAGAGAGCCCAAGGATAGAATCAATACACAAGGCCTGATTTCCAGACAAAAAAGACAGCTCACAGACAACTGTATGTATATATCTAAACTGGAGAATTATGTGTGCTTCAGATTAGTTAGGTGCCATTTAGATGTTGCAGTTCAAAAGGAAAAAAATATCTTTATTGCTTCAATGAATCAAGAATTGCCAGTGCACCCTTTGCACTTAACCCCTTCAATGTGATAAATACAATTTCAGGGCCAAGGAACCGGAGACTGAAAAAACATTACTGAGGAGATTATGCAAAAGGAAAGTCATTGAAAGGGAGTATTTAACTAGTGTTATAGTCGTACACACTACGTTGTAAAATAACCTGCAACCACTTAACTTCCCCCCCCACCCCCCCAAGTACTCTTAAAATTGAGACAATGTGAAAAGAACTGAATATTGTAGATTCCCAATGCATAAGCACAGTATGTTTTGCTGCAGCTGCTTTTATGTATGTGATAGCTGGAATTATTATACTTGCTAGGAGCAATAGGTAAACCTCATGGAATTTGAGGTTGGAAACTTTTTTTGAAGTAAAAAACTAGTTATACTTCATGAATTTTTTATTCCTGTAATGTTAACCTCATTGTTTCTTTCAGAGAATTTATTTTTAAAATTACATTTAGTTAAGTTGCTCAAGTATTAGAGAGGGCCTAGGTTTCAGAACTATTTATTTCAGCTAGATAATTGTTTTCTGGAGGCATGTGTACATTTTTCTTTACATTTTCTTTCCCTTTTACTTCTTTCCTAAATATTTCTATTTTTCTTTCACTGTTTTCTATCTTTTCCAATTTCATTTCATTTTTCTACAATATCGCTTTCTCTGCATTCCCTTTCCTTTTGTATTCCATAATGTCTAATGGTGCATAGCAGAGTGCTTATGAAGTTCAAGTTAAAAGTTCTGAGGCTACAACATATGAATAGGTTCAAAATTAGGCATAACAAGATCTCCTGTACCTTTATGTAAGTGGTCTTCAAACTGGTGTTGGATGATGTTTCATTGGCTTGTATTAAAAACGATCTCTTATATTATCAATCTTGTATTATAAAACCATCTCTTAGGGAACAATCTCTTATATTACTTTTGATTCTTGTTACTGATGGAGAATTAGGAAATAACAAACTATTTTCTAAAATGTTCCATTCTCCTCATCAGATTTTGTCCATCTAAGCTTTGTTGTTATCTATAATTCACCATAAGCAGAGCAGCTCATCCAATGACCACTGATGACAAAACAGATTTCCACTGACTTTGATGGAGTTGTGCCAAGATAGGGAACTAAACCCAGGAAAACAGCCCCAGTGTTGGTTACAGAGCTGTACTTAATTCTGTGGCAAATTGGAAAAATTATACACTAGTGTTAATTCAATACAAAATCACAAAATATCTTTTGCCATCTTGCTGTAGTGTTATATTGTTATAGAGTTACCAAGAACCGAAAACCTGGCAATGAGGTAAGTTTTGCAACAAGAAAAGTATGCTATATGCTCATGTGTTTTTATGTGATTTACACTTACTAGGAGTAAATCACATAACTAGCAGAAGACTAGGAAAATGTTCCTGGTCAGCTCCTTCCTTGTTGGTATGCATAAAGCCCTTCATCTCAAATTCTTTCACACAAACTGCCAGTGCAGGCAATTTATAGATGGGAAGTGGGGAAGGGAAATCTGCTGGCATTGCCAGAACTGGCCCATGGCCTAGAAGAGGTCTGTGTAGGTGTGCTAGGAGCATGGCAATTGTCTAACACTTCCTACTATATATTGGCAAGCAGTTGTATTGGGAGGAACATAGGCAGTAATAGTCACTGGTAATTTTCTTTCTCTAGCAACTCTAGTGGCTCCAATATCTACAAGGATCACGCATCCAGGTACAACATTTTGGCTTATACTCCAGGATCCATAAGTCATTTACTATTATCTTCCTATGACATAGAAGTCTTCATTTTCCTGTTCATATAAGTCAACAGTAATGTTAGGAAAGTGAGCTAAGACCTTCCTTCAAAAGGAGGCTACACATTGCTTTTGCATCAACTTGTGTGTGTGTGTTTGAAGTTAAGTTTGTGTGTGTGTGTTTGTTTGAAGTAAATTTATTGTAGTGTGCTTGGACTGGAGCTGCTATCATTCAGGCAGAAAAGATGAAAGGCAGAGGGAAATTGAATCATGATACCTTTTAAGTAGGGATATAGTCAGCATTTTACTATACGGGGATGACATTCAGAAGCCAGGAAAAGGTTCAAGAAGACATGCACAGTGGAAGTCTATCCCAAGCACAACCCCCCCCCCCCCACCTGTGAAGTACACTAAAGCTCCTTGCTTTTACCCTGAAGCCTCGTGTATACCTACAAAAACCGTAGACCCACACTTCCACATCTGAAGTATCCATCACCAATGAGAGAGGTTGTTTGGAAGGGAAGTGGAAATATAGCAAAGAAGTTGCCTGTGAAAAATTGTGACTAAAAATAAAATAAACATTTCAGCAACTTTACAAACTTGATTATACATCCCAGAACACAGTAAAGTGAATCAGAGACCTGGGACTCCTATGATTCTAGGTAATCACATGTAGGACTAAGAAACTCCTTCCCCCTGAAAAAGAAAGCTGTTGTAGTATTACATAGTAAGCAACACAGCAAAAGTTTCAGTAACCATGCAGACTTGCATAGCCATAAACTGCAGTAAGGAGGTATATATGAAAAATCAACAATTGTTAAATGTATTTCTCAACAAAATGAAACAGAATTTTGTATTGAAACTTGCTCCTCGACGGCAGGTATGCATTGCTTAATCAAACATGTAGTTTAGTTGGATGTTATCCGTGTAGCCATTTTGCCATTTTTAATTGTATTTATATAGCTGCTAAATACTGGACAGTATAGGAAGTACATGTAGAAAATGGACTAGGATCCCATTAGCAGTTAGGAAATCACTAACTCCCTCTCATAAAAAAAATAAAAAAAAGTTCTCTCTTAGGTATTAGAGTAAGGTACTCTAGCTAATTAGTCCTCAGAACTCTGCAGTGTCTGCCAATGGCTGTTCTTGGCTGTTTTATGAGTAATGCCCACCAATAATGCACTTTCGTTAAAGCCTTTAATTCATATCATAGCCATACGAACTTTGGGATTGGGTGCCAGCTTTCAAGCACTGCATGCAGAATACAAACACTCTTTTCTTTGTTTCATTTGATTTTTCTTTCTGAGTGCAACTCATGAGCAATACCAAGGGAAGACAACATTTCCCTCTGAAGGGGAATGCTGCTGCCCAGTTTGCTATAAGAATTTGAATTTTTTCCCCTTAATTTTATTTTCTCGGTGTTTTTTCACTTCCTCATTATTCAAAAATGTCTCAATAAAAGTGTTTTAACATATGCCACTTAGAAACCACCCAGTGCTGCTAGTATTTCACTCCACCAAACTACTGTTTTCATTATGAATCTTCTTTTCCTTTCTTTTGAAATAAGGCCTAGACTAAATACCAGAATTCTCTGTCTGCATATTATGGCTGAGTGCACTAAAATATAAAAATCTTGATTTAAGTATTTTTGTATTCAAAGATCATAGGCAAGTGTTCATTTGAAGGTTCAGTGGCATTTTGAAATGAGAACATCATATATAAAGATGTCAGAGATGGAGCCTCCCACAGTGAGGTTGAAAGAAAAAAAAGAACAGAATGAATAGGAGAGTTTCTAGGTTCCAAGGAATTTTAACATCTCATTACTTTAGATTACCCTACATATAATTTTCCAATATTTTGTATTATAGACTTTTGAATGTATTGGTTAAAATTACTTCATGCCTGACATCAATTTAGTCTTATTCATTATCTCCTTTAAATAAAACTTTAAAAATAGCTGGTTGCAGTAAGTGAGCAATTTTCTGATAGATGCAAATTCTTCAACATTTCCAAAGCGAGCTTGCTACAGATGAAAACAGAAGGATTAGGGGGTAGCAGTCCCTTAGTATTTTCTCAGAAATCTAGCATTACAGGAATTAACTAGTTAGATTTTATACTATAATTTCATATGTTCACAATGATACAGCTTCTCTTAGGCTTTGTTACATGGCCAAACTGTTGTGACTCACTTTGCCTAATGATGATGATTGTGGTATTATCAGCCTGTATTTTATTGGTGCTTACATCTTTTTGTTAGTCTAATGAACCATGTGATAAATGTGTAGTTGTCAGTGGTAGTAATGTACAAGGAGCACAAATAGATTGGTCTCCATGTTTGGTCTCATATCTGTCTTGTACTGTAGCTATCCAGTGAAACTGAGGTCACTGATGAGCTCATCAGACCAATCTTCCTCTTGGAATTTGTGTGTCCATCTTTCAACTCTTGCTTCTGTGGCACTGCTGGAGTCTAGCTCTAAGCATCTCCAAAGTCAAAAGAGTATTACATAATGTGTTTCTTTAGATGTGTGAAGTTTTTAACATGCTCTCATTGTACTGTGCTTCATTTATTTTGCAACTTTCTTCAAGATTATAGAATAATACACGTTGCCTTTAAGTATAATGTCACACCAGTATTTATGTGTAGTAAGTGTATGACTGGGATTATAACATTCTTAAGCAGATACCATGGACTAAACATGGTATGTAAAATGCATTGCACAATGGCAGTACTCAATGTAATTAATTGTATCTCTGACTGAGCTAAAATTTGCAAGTTTAAGGTCAACCACTGTACAACATTTTATGCATTTCAAAGCACTGTACAAATATTACTTAAAATGTGGGAACTTCCCTTCCTGGAGTTCTATTGGTGTTCAAACATACCGACTGCTTGGTCACCAGTAAGTCTCTGTTTTATGATTTTTTTTCTGGCTATGGTTTCCTACCCACTTTTGTGACCATTAAATTTAAGGGGGAAAAGTCTGCTACTAGTATACTGGAACATCCTCTATGCCCATTCCTAGGGGGGAAAGCAAAGCAGCAATCTCTTCCTCAGGCAACTGGGCAAAATCCTTAACCCAGAACTGACTTAAAAAAAAATAAGTACTGCTGTTTTGGCATCTCCCCAGCAGGAGCAGTAAACTGCTGCTTTTCACAGCCAGTTGCTGCATTCTCATTCCCTCAATCCTTAATAATCAATTTTGATACTAGGTATAGCAATTGTGGGGAGATCCTAGCGAAAAGAAGCATGTGTAGTTCTTGGTAAATTGCCTAGTAGTTTTGTGCCCAGTTTAGAAAGTCATCTAGTAGCATGTAATAACTTTAAGGGCACGTATAAGTGGGAACATGCATTTCCCTGGGGACAAAGAGGAGCGGTGCAACATGTGCCCCCAGCCATGCCCATGCACACGTGCTGTGACATGTGGCACATTGCCCCAGGTGGGGGTGGGGAGGCTGGGGCCAGCACCTGGGGGGGACCCAGCAGCCTGACCTGGGGTCTGGAGAGCCTCTGGGAGCTGCAGCTGCAGCAATATGGCAGCATGGAGCTTGGCTGGCTGCCAGAACATGGTTCCAGCTGGCCAGGCTCTGGTTTCCAGTGGCGCATGGTGCCACCACGTGTGCTGCCTTTTTTAAGGTGCAGGTTTTTTTGACACAGGGATCTCCCAGTGTCAAGCTCCCTCAACACACACCCTGTGCTGCAAATGAGCAGCGTGGGGAATGCCTGCATGTGCAGAGTGTGCGGTGCCACAGACAGGTTTGCAGTGCCGCTTACTGCACATCTATGCTCGTCTGGATGTGCCCTAAAAGGGGCGGGAGGGGGTTGAGATTTTTGCTTTCAGCTATTTGCATTGCCCCCCCCCCCCCCCCCCCGCCCCAATTGGAGGATTTGTTGTGTGAGGAGTATAGCATGACAGCATAAGGATGCATCAAGGAACAGATGAAAGTTCCTAGATTTTCAATGAGCTTTCTGACAGGTGCACATGGCGTGCACAAAGGTGGCAGGGTGCCCCCAAGAGTGATCTGATGGCCACCTATAAGTTTATCAGGGGTGACCACCAGTATCTGGGAGAACGTTTGTTCACCAGAGCGCCCCAAGGGATGACGAGGTCAAACGGTTATAAACTACTATAAGACCGTTTCAGGCTGGACATAAGGAAGAATTTCTTTACTGTCCGAGCCCCCAAGGTCTGGAATAGCCTGCCATCAGAGGTGGTTCAAGCGCCTACATTGAACACCTTCAAGAAAAAATTGGATGCTTATCTTGCTGGGATCCTATGACCCTAGCTGGCTTCCTGCCTTTGAGTGGATTGTGTCCCCCTCTGCTGCCAGTTGGCCATGGGGTGCCCCGCCATCGTGGCATAGTTGGTGTGGGGCTTCCAGCAATGGCAGCAAGCCTCCCTTCCCTCCTGCACTGGGTCCGGCCTGCTGCACTACAGAGGCCCCTGGTGGGAGGGCAGCAGGGCAGAGAGCCCCAAGTCCACAGCAGGCAGCCATGCACAAATCTGGGGGGCATGTGCCCCATCATGACTGCCTCCCCAGGAGTGTGCAACCCCATTTTTTATCATTGCGATCCCAAGCCACTGCTTTAGAGTAGGACCCAAAAGCCTCAAAAAGAAGAAGGAAATAAAAAGAACCCCAAATATACGGTGTTAAAAACTCATGATTATTAAGTACATCTCATGATTTTGCAGGACTTAACTCGGGTTGTGAAAAGCTTAGGTTGACACTGCTTTGCCTGTTCAGTAGTAGAAGTATCTGTTTATAGCCCAGTGCTTCTATTAATGCCCTAATTCAGGAAAGTATCATTATCAATCCCCAGGGATTTTGGCATATGTTTATGAGGAAAAGTTTACTACAATTCTTAACGTTTACATATTCTTGCTTTGACTTTCAAGAAACAGGAATAAGCCTCTCAAACAGTGATGTGAGAGGAAAAAGGTCTTGTCACTCTTTTCCTCAAAAGCAACAATAGCGAATTTATCTTCTCATTAGTAGTGATATATAGTAGGCAGTGAGCTCTGAAAAAAGAATTTTTGACAGCAGTCGTTCAAAAACTTACCAATTTCCTTAGATCCCTGAAGAATATTACCCCACTACCTGCAGCGCTCTACTTGTTTCTACAAGCAAGGTACCATGTACTCCCTGCAACAAACTGGACTTAGGAAGTGCCATGGTTTCTACAATACACTGTGGCCAATTCAGATAAATGGAAACTATCATGTACGTGGTGAATCCCACTCCCTCCCCCACTCTTGTCACAATCACTTCTCTAAATGCCTTATTCATGACTTTTTCATTGTCCTGAATTTATGCGCTGTGAAAAGTGGGATCCCAACATTATAAATGTTGCTTTCAGTGTACTCAGCAGGTCTGCGTGGATGCCACAGACAGTTCTGTCCCCTCTCCCCCAGATATTTTCTGCCACAAAGCTGGAGTCTACTTTCTGTTTTCTGTTGCACATCAGAGTGCTTTCTTCCATTTTATATCCATCTTTCAGTGAGATCTCTAAAAAGCTGCTAAAGCAAGAAACAGCAGTGCCAGAGCACAAAGAGAACCGTGATGAAACTACAGTGACTGTTTCTGATCTCACCCTGGGGTAAATCATCAGTAACTCTAGTGAAAACAATGGAATGACATGGGTAGATCTGGGGCAGATATGAGACGAGAGGAGACCCAGGCCTCTGTCCACACACAAAAAGCACCAAACAGAAAGGTACAGAAGGAAACATGCTTTTACAAAGCCTATACCTGTAGACTTCCTGGCCAGTAACACAGATGCAGTGATGCCCTGACTAATAATGCCACCTAGTTCTTACATTGTGTTTTTCATAATTAGAATTCAAGGTACTTCAGGCCATTATTATTCTCATTTGAGAAACAGGGGAAATGAGGCCAGAAAACTAAAGTGACATGTCCTGTTCACCCAAAAGGCTAGTGACACATCCAGGAATAGCGTCCCTGAATCCCAGTCGAGTGTCCTATCAACACGGCGGACTGTCTCCCTTAAAGCTTATTTATTTTAGAGCCCTTCAAACAGTAAAATGGAAAGAGAAAGGAGAGTGAGAAGAAACAAAACAATATAAAGACAAGCAGTCAGCCGACTCTTCCTTCTCAAAAGCACAAAAGTTTCACTCAACCCCAACAGACCCAGATGTCGCCAATTAAACGCAAATGTAGGAACAGGATAGTCAGGATTTTTTTGTTGTTGTTTTTTAATGTAGTTCTCTATTGAAGTGATATCCCTATATCTTATACAAATAAGACTAATAATACACATTTCCAAGATACATTCAAGTTGTGTATTCATCCTGGACTTCTGGTTTCTCTCTTGTCATAACACTCGGTTCTGTATTTGTCAAATGAAGCTTAAATACAAAAATAAAAATAAAAAATCAGAATATGAATAACAAATCGCAGACACTAAGAAATTAAATAATAAAACAAGAAATCATATCTCATCTCATACTTCCCATTAACAGTGTTGTACATTATGAAACAGACAACTGAAGGTTTTTTTTTTACTTTGATACTTGACACTTATGAGTTCTTTACTCTTTTCAAAATATTGAGTTAAAATTAGTCCAGTTTTTGCGTAAATTGTCCATCTGTCTATTCCTTTCATTTCCTTTGCAGATATTCTGCTATTTAATGCTGAAAAGTATTCCACACAGCTCTTCAACTATTCAGTTTATTTGGATATGAGCAGCGGCTACTGTATATTGCAACACTGAACACCACGATGCATAACTTTAGGCCTCAGGACCCCAGGCTAGGGACAGAAATTACACATAAACCAGTATAAGGACATTTTTACATGTGTTTTGGGATGTGGTGCTGGGCACTTTCATTAGCGAGCTGTGTAAATTAGAAGTGACTGCACATCACGTGTATCAGTGTCCTCACACACCCCCGAGCTAAAAAATGGTGGCAGGGCACTTTGAAATAAATCTCACCAAATGTGTCTTATTTCAAAGCATCCTGCCACCAGTTTTTCAGCATGGAGACATGTAGGGATGCTGATATGCATGATGTGAAAGGCTGCCAGAGTGTGTCAATTTCCATGCTCCGGCAGACACGATTAATCGAGTCTGCTCTGACACACGGGATTTCCAGCATGTCAGAGCAGGCACCATGCAGGTCTGTAGGAGCCCTAAGTGATAAGAAACTTATTAAAACCTGTAACACAGGGGTGGGCAATTATTTCGGGTGGAGGGCCACTTACCCAGTTTTGGCAAGCTGTCGAGGGCCACATTCGTAGCCCCACCTTTTGACAGATGCCCTACCCCTGTTGACCATCTTGTGACCCTAATCCTAACCCCTGACCTTTGCCACCAGAAGTCCCTCCCCTTACTCCCAGATGTACTCCTTCCAGCAAGGGGTTTTGTCATCTCGGAATCAGAAAAATACCAAATTATATTCTAAAAAGTGAACATCTACAGCACTCAGTAATTTGGTTTAAAAATATATTTTTGTCCTGATTAAATGTGGTTGTGTAGTATACATAGAGGTGGTTGTACACTAGTTTAAAATGAAGTCTTACTCTTGTATATTGTGGGGGGTTGGTATAGGTTTGTGGGGGCTGTGGGTGTGTGTGTATGTGGGTTGAGAGAGCATGTGTATGTATGTGTGGGGGGGTGAGTATGAGGTTTGTGGGGGGTAAGGTACTTGGGGTATGTGAGGCAATGTGGGGGTCTGCGTGTATGGCAGTGCAAGGGGGATGTGGGTGCATGTGTATGGTGGGGTGTGCATGTGGGACTCAGCCTATGAACACACACACACACACACACACTCTGCCCCTGCCTACACTGTCCCTGCCTGCATGTACGCACACACACGCACACACACACACACACGCACACAGTCCTTGCCTGCCCCCCTCGCCCCAGTCCTTGCCTCCATACATATACACCCCCCCCCGTACCGGCAGGACCCCGTGCCCCCTGGTCCGGTGATGCAGCCAGCAGCCATGTGGTCCAGGGTGGGTGCAGGAAGGGAGTGAAATGGCTGGGCATGGGTGGGGCTGGGCTGTTCAGTCCTGCTGAGGCTTTCCCTGGGTTCTACTGCCCCTGGCTCTTGTCAACTTTGCCAGGCTGCCAGGGCAGATAAATATTAATTTTCTAATTTTTTTAGGGGTCCTGCGGGCTGGATAGAATGGCCTGGTGGGCCAGATGTGGGCCATATTTTTCCCACCTCTGCTGTAACAGAACGGAAATTCACATAGACCAGTTTCAAAATGGCCAAACCCAGTTTAAGATAGACCTGGATGGATGTAGTATAGATGTATAGATTTAGGTTAAACTGGTCTATTGAATTTCTGTCCCAGATCCTCTCCCACCTCATAGTCTTCCACTACCCCAGGATGCTTTGCACCTCCCCGCAAACCACTCCCATCACAGGGCATCATGCTGAAACACAGCTTACACCCTGCTGCTTCAGCCCAGCACGTAGCTGGCTCTGCCCCCAGGCTGTCACAAAGCTGAGGCAGTGAAACCTCTGCCTCTGGTCCCCAGCCTGCATCCTGCCTGCACCTGTCAGCCCTATGGGGCAGTGGGGGAGAAGGCAGGGGAACGCAGCCCCCCCACCCCAGCCCTGGTCACCAAGCCCTGGTCTTCCCTGACACAGGGAGCTGAGGGAAGGCCCCACCCCCACTTCCCTTCCCCCATGCAGCTGAGCAACTTGGCTCCACTGCTGCCACGGTTGAAAGGGGGGGAACATTCCCCTGAGATGGGTTCCTGCCTGTACAGCTGGGCATGTGGGCATGGGGGAGCCTTATGCCATGGGGACATTCCCCTTCCCCATGTAGCTGGGTGGCTTCACTGTGCTGCTGCCATAGGTGGGAGGTGGGGAAGCATTCTCCCAGGCTGGGTGTCTCCCTGTACAGTCATGTGTGGGGGTAAGAGGGGATCCCTGCATCTTGGGGGTCCTCCCTTGACCCAGCCCAGAGCTGCCATGACCCAGAGGAAGCTCCACAATGAGGGCATCCACCTCCTCCTCCCTTGTGTATTTGGGCAGCTGCTTGGCTCAGCCACTGCTGCAGGAGGGAGCAGGGGAGCATTTTCCCAGACCAGTCTCACACCCATGCAGCTCAGGGCAGGGGAGGTGGAGGTGGAGGGGAGGATTCCCCTTAGCATGGGGCTTTCCCTGGGGTGGGGCAGCCCTGGGCAGGGGGAAGCCCCCAAGGCACAGGGTCTCCCCCATTGTCCCACACCCAGTTGCATGGCCAGGCACCCAGCCCAAGGGAATGCTTCCCCTTTCCCACCTGCGGCAGCAATGGAGCCAAGCTGCAGGCCATGCCACTGAGTCAGGGCAGCTGTGGGCTGGGGGTGTGGGGGTGTGGGACTAGCCCAGGGGAATCCCTCCCCTCACTCCAGCAGCAGCTGAGTAGAGCAGCCACCCCACCACGCAGGGGAAGTGGGGCAGGGATTCCCCTTGGTGCAGGGCTCCCTGTGACAGGATGGCCCTGGGCTGATGGTCCCTGGGCATCCTCCATGGACAGATGCTTGTCTCAGGGGACTGGCACTGGGATGGGGGTGCCTTTCTCCCCCCCCCGCAGCAGGACAACAGGGGGTTGGGGCTATGTATTGGGCAGCCAATCAGTGATAGCCCTCACTTGTCTGGGCTGAGCTCTGCAATGGCCAGAAGGCTGAGTGGCATGCTCCACCAATCCCTGCCTTCTTTCTGGTCTGGGCCAGTGCAGGCCTCCACCTGCTTTTCCCAAGTGAAAATTGAATGTGAGCTCAGTTCATTATTGGTTCAATCTATTTAGTTTAGAGAAACCTGCAAAGATTGGATTGATTCTGCCTTGCACTTTTTGACTGTCTCACTTAGCCCCAGAATGGAATCCTGAATCCGGCATCAGGAGCATTGGATACCTCTACTGCGAATGGGGAGAGTTAGCCACTAAAGAAGGAATGGAAAGTTGCATTTGGCATGGAAAACAGCATGTGTAGTGGGAGATATACAGCATACTGAATGAGGAGCTACTTGGAGATGCCTGGTAGGAAAATCCTGAGGACAGGGATGTATATTAAATCCTGCCCATCTCTGGAATTTTTAGCTGCCTTATCCAGGGGTGCAGAGAGAGAACTCCTTTCACTCAGGATTCACAACTAAGAAGTTTCCTGTGAGAATAAACACTTACGCTCTGAAAAACAGAGTGGGGAACACTCTTCCTTCTAGAAGATAAGGGGATGGGTCCCCTTCTTTTGCATGATAGTTCAGCGAGGTTAGAGCACTCACACAAACTGTGCTGGGAAGACAGACACATTCTGTCCTCTACTTGAGGAGATTCATATCTGTAACTTTTATTTCCCAAAAGAGTGCCAGAACTGCTATATTATAAACTGTTTGGTGGGACACACTCTCCACCCTTCCTTCTGAATCTGTTCCACTGTGCAGAAAAGAATGGAAAGTTCACTGGGCCAGAGTGGCAGCATGAGAGCTAAAACAGCTCTAGCCTGGTGGGTCAGGCACTCACTTAGGTGGGGGGAGAGTCCACTCGCTACTCCAAGGATTGCTTATATAATTTATATTAAACATTAAAATACAGAGATATTGTATAAAAGCCACAAAGCCACCCACACTTCCCTGTCATCTTCATAGATTTCATAGACATTAGGGCTCGAAGGGACCTTGTAAGATCATTGGGTCCAGCCCCCTGCCCAAGGGGTAGAAAGTCAGCTAGGGCCAAAGGATCCCAGCAAAACAGGCATCCAAATGTTTCTTGAAAGTGTCCAGAGTAGATGCTTGCATCACCTCTGAGGGGGACCCTATTCCAGGCCTGCGGGGTACAGACAGTAAAGAAGTTTTTCCTTATTACCAGCCTAAAATGGTCTTCCAGTAGTTTGTGACTGTTGGACCCTGTCTTCCCTTGGGGTGCTCTGGTAAACAGGTGTTCCCCTAGATACTGATGTACACCTCTTACGTGCTTATAGGCTGCCACCAAATCACCCCTTAGCCTGTGGTTCTCCAGGCTGAAGAGTCCCATGGCTCTCAGCCTCTCTTCATAAGGCATGCTCTCTTGCCCTCTGATCATGTGCGTGGCTCTCCTCTGGACTCTTTCAAGCTTCTCCATGTCCTTTCTGAATTAGGATGCAGAATTGGATGCAGTACTCCAGCTGTGGCCTCACCAAGGCTGAATACAGTGGGAGGATGACTTCCTGGGTCTTGCTCAATGCATCAGTAGATGCAAGCCAGAGTTTTGTTCACTTTGCTGGCTGTGGGTATCGCATTGGTGGTTCATGTTCATCTTGTGGTCAATCATGACCCCCAAGTCTCTTTCAGTCATGGTGCTGGTGAGTGTAGCACTGTTGCGCCTATAAGCGTGATGCGGGGTTTTTTTCCTGAGGTGGAGCACCTTGCTTTTCTCCGTATTGAATGACATCAGGTTTTCAGCTGGCCACCTTGTAAGCCTATCGAGGTCGACCTGGATCGCTAGCTTATCCTCAAGTGTGGACACTCTTCCCCATAGTTTGGTGACATCGGCAAGCCTAGCCAGTCCGCTTCTGACACCAGAGTCCAGATAATTTATACAGACATTAAAGAGAACAGGTCCAAAAACGGAGCCTTGGAGGACACCACTAGTCACTGAGTGCGATGTTGATTCAATTCTGCCAACTACCACTCTCTGGGTCTGACCTCAGAGCCAGTTCCCCAACTATCAGACTGTAGGGTAGTTGAGGCTGCAGTTCCCCAATTTCTCTAAGATAACATCATGGACACCAGGTCAAAAGCTTTTTTAAAGTTCAAATATATGATATCAACCTCTTCCCCTTTGTTCAGGTGATGCGTCACCTGGTCATAGAAGGAAATGAGATAGGTCAGGCAAGACCTACCCACAACAAACCTGTGCTGGCTATTCCTCAGAATGTTGCCTTCTGCTAGCCTGTCCAGAATGGTTTCTATGATGATTTTTTCCAAAATCTTCCCAGGGACTGAGGTAAAACTGATTGGCCTGTAGTTTCCCAGATCTTTCTTCCTCCCTTTCTTGAAGATAGGCACCACATTGGCCATCTTCTAATTTTCAGGTACTTTGCTTGAGCCCCACGAGTTCTCGACTATCCTTGCCAGTGGCCGCGCTATAGTGTCTGCCAGTTTCTTTAGCACTCTTGGAGGCAATCTATTCAGAGTAGCTGGTGTGGGTGTCCACCCTTTCAAGGTATTCCCTCTTAAGATCTATGCCAATGATGGGTATATATTCACCCTGGTCATCCCACATCTTGCCAGGCAGAGTGGTCCCTTTGGGCTGGTGAAAGACTGACACTAAGTAATCAGTAAGCAGATTATCTTTTTCCTGGGTGTCAGTTATCAGCTGCTCCATTTGGTTTAGCAGGAGTTCAATGTTGCCCTTGGTTTTTTTTTTACTTCCCACTTTCCCTAGTGAATTCAAGATCAAGCTCTTGTTCCTGATTTGGAGGTCTGTAGTAGACTCCTACCATCATATCCCTTTTACCTTGTTCCCCTCATATTCTAACCCAGAGGGTCTCCAGTTGTCCTCCTTGGGTACCAATCTCCATTTGTAGGGAAGTGTACTGCTCCTTCCTCTTTAAGATGTATTTTTAAAAAGAAGCCACTGCCATCACTATATTGCGTGGAAAGAGTTCTTCAGGGGAGAAAGTGAAAGGAATGCCTACCATCCGACTCACATGTGGACTTGGACATTAGCTTGGCGGCTATGCTTTTAGCCCTAACAAGATAGAGGCATTTCTATGCACACACACAAGCAGAAATTTACCATTAGGTTCCTGGAGAACTTAAATATCAAAGCCTGAGGCTTCTGAGATTAGGCTGCCGCTGCACATGTGATTTTCAGGATGACAGTTCTGGATTGATATGCCTGGATCTCATGTAAATCCTGCTATGAACACTTCAGGTGTTTTTTAGATCTGATCTTAATTTCTATTAAATTTTTGAAACTTGCCACATCAAAATTTAAATTTAAACAGCTCAACTTAAAACTAAACCTAAACCATTTTTAGGAGTTTTAATATAGTTTGCAGAAAGGCCACCCATATCCTTAGGCAAGCAGAATTAATACAATACATAAGTATAGGCTTCTGAAGAACAAGGATTTATTTCCTTTTAGTTGTGGATTAATTTTGAATAACCAGGCTTCTATTAACCATACACTATTTTAAGTTGAAAGTTTCAGGCCCATACTTCTGACAGCTTGTCTATCCCTGTTCAAAAGCTAAGAGGTGTTTGTGGTGGCCCACACCAGTTATGTACTTGTTCCTTTACATTTCACCAGTGTAACTACATTACTGCAACTGAGACTCTACCTCCACAGATGCTGCAATGGCTTCCAATCTCCTTCAAGTTCAAATTTAGTCTTCTTCCTTACATTCAAAGCTGCACATGGCTTTGCTCCTTCTATATCTCCTATTGTCTGTGCTCATGCTTTACACTTCCCTAATTCACCACACTCTTGATGATCCTTGGACCTCCTTCTCCAACAAATGAAGCAGTGCTTTCTATCTTGTAGCTCTCTAGATTGGCAGATGGCTATTTCCATCCACTCAGTCTTTCTCCTCAAGCCTCTTCTCAATCCAGGTCATACTGTATGCAGTTAGCTTTCCACAATTATGTCCATTTTACCCCACTATCTGACTTTGTACCCAGGTCTGCAATGAAATTTTGATCCCACTGAAGTTTTGTCCTTGATTCCAAAGGGGCCAGAATTTCTGTGCATGCTTCTGATCTCACCTGTTTTCAGCTGACCCATATCTATTTGTGGCAGGAAGTTACTCTGAGGCTCCTGGCAGACATTTCACTTCAGATGTGATTAAGAAATCCTGGCATTTTTGGAGTCAAGTGTAAAACTTCAATAGAGTCAACATTTCATTCTAGACCTAGACACAACAAAGTCAGATACAAGGGTGTAAGTCAGCTGAATAGCAGTCAGCTGATTGGCATTCCCAGCCTCAGGAGAGCATAGGAGTCAAGGGCTCTGATGTGTCCCTGAGGCTGGGAGTGCTGATCAGTTGACTGGCTTACTATCATGATCCCAGGCTCCCCCTGCACCAGCAGTGTGGTGCAATTGGATCTGATCCACGTCTGCACCTTCTGCCATGCCCACGTAGGATGGCAGGAGGTGCTATTGCTGGGACCACACATCAGACCCCATTGCATCTTTAATTGAATGTCTGCCAGGGGCCTAAAACTCTTATTTTTCTCTTATGGTATAAATAAGGATAAATTCTTTAAAGTAAATGTGGTAAGGGAGTAAGGGAAGACAAAAAGGCCCAGCATTTAATCATAGTAACACATGTACACACATATGTAAACACATTCAAACCCATGTGCACACTTACAACATGTGAGTGCACACATTAACATTTCAGTGATGTTCTAAACTCTGGCCAGTTTTATGAAAATATTCATTTGGATCCATTAATCTTTTGAAGAGACCTGGGCCTGATTATAGTTTTGCCTCAAAATCGCATGAAGCTTGTGGTTTGACACGAAGCCAGGGGTAATATGGGAATTTCTCTTTGAGATTTTATGTTAATTTGAACCTGAAATTCAGAATGAAACTTGGGGAATATAGGAGCGAACATATACAGATCTAAAGGGAAGAATATATTCAAGAAAGCCTTGTGCAGATCCCCATGGCTTTAGGAGTTCTCTCTCTCAAAATGAAAACAAATCAAACCCTGCATACTTCTCTCTTTAAAATTCATTTGACTCTTAACCCCACTGAAAATCTCTCCTCTCAATATTGGGAGTACCGTTTGCTTTAAATGAAACATAGTAATGTGGTTCAACACAAAGAAATCAGCCCAGATTATGGGGCCCCTAAAATGGCACTAAAATCAGGCAAAATATGTTTTAATTAGTTTATAACCAAGAGATTATTTCCTGCATTGCCAGCAAAAAGTATTCGCCTAAAAGCTTCTGGCTCTAAGTATTATCTGCAATTGGCAGGATGAGTCCATTTTATGTAAATGGACTCATTATTATTAATTTCTGCTGGCACTGAACGATTTATGAACTGCTTTTCGAATATGGAAAAGTGGTTCATGAATCAGAGGGAGGAAAAAAATGTTCAAAAAAGCCTGTGTCGATAAATAACGGTTCTCATTCATGAATCCCGCCCATGGTGTCTTTTATCTTCAGTAAGGAGAAGATCAAAATGATAAAATAGTAATGTGCCAACAAAAAAGAATTGAATGGGCAGAGACTAGTAACATTGTCCTCTTCAAGCCTTGATGGGCAGAGATGAATGGCAACAGACTACCCTTCAGTAACAGGCAGCTACTTTCTGCTACTCTCCCAAGGTGAAATTCTCCTCTCCTCATGCAGCCCCCACACAAAGCCAAAGTAAAACAGAGCTGGAGAATAGAAATGCATCCCTACTCCTCCCTACCCACCACCCCCCAACCATGATTAGGACATGGGGCATACAGCTGCTTGTCTGGGGCTCTGGGGGATGTCCCTTCCTGTCCCCAACAACCTCTCTCACCCCCCGCCCCCCAAGCAGTCTTCCTGGAGCTGGCATGCTGCCCAGCTTTTCCCTGTTCAGGAAGTGCAGAGTCCATTTGATATTTAAATGCTTCTACTTTAAGAAGAATAGCCAGAGATAAGAAATGCTTAAAAAAGTGAGAAATCTGGCAGCCCCTTCTCCCAAAATCACCACTAGCTCCCAACAGAGTAGAATGGCAGAACAATACAATGTGCATTGAAGCTAAATATCTGTAGGTTCTTGCTTAACCAAAGCAATAATTTGTTTCTCTCACCAGGATTTCCAGCCAAAGGAGTAGTATATCCAGCCTTAGGAGGTTCAGCCCTGTGTAATGGGGTGCAGAGAACAGGGGCAAATGGCATGATTCTGTAATGTAAGTACGTAGCAGGAGTTTAGCTCATTATTATTTCAGTAGCTCAGTATAGGGTAACTCTATAAAATGAAGTAGAAATAGTAATAATGTGGTCTCTAATTCATTTTCCTTTCTATAGATCTTAACGTAAAGAGGAGCTGCAGTGATACATACATTGATAATACATGGCACTTAAAGAACATCTCTCCTCTGAGAAGCTATGTGTGCCTTTCAGCTTTTAATTAATTAAAGTCCACAACACTCCGGTGAAAGATGAGGAATTATGCTGCCTTTGAAGGTATGAAAACTGAGGTACAGCTAAGTGACATGCATAAGATCTTGCAGCATATCATTGGCAAAGCCAGTAGTGAATCCAGGAGATGTCTAGTCCTATACTATAACCATTAGGCTACATTTATGTTCCAACACGTAAAAATAAAACAGTAGAAATTAGCTGTCATTTTAATTAGTCTTACTGTTGAACACAAAGTTACATGCTTTGGCTGTTCTCTTTATTTGATGTTACTACAGGACAAATCCTACTTGTTTGAGCTCAGCAATGAAGTTTAAAAGCCCAAATATATATTGTTCTACAGTGTATATTTTTCTGTCTACCAAAGATGTAATGGCTACTCCTTTTATGGGAAACCAGGATTTAATCCAGTAAGTCTGTAAGAATCAATATTCTTGTGAAATGACACCATGTTGAAGTTATTTTATGTTATGTTGATGGTTAGCTAATTTTGTAATGGAGACATTTCTTCTAGAGGCAGACATAGTATAATTTAGTGGTAAAAACGTCAATCACCAGGGGTTGAATGCCTGTGTCAGGGCAGGAAGAGGGCAGATTTATTGATGGAAATGTATCTATATACTCTTTGTGGCACTTTGACCTGAAATATCCATTTTGGTTATAATTTTGTTTTGTGAAAATGACATCAACTGCAATCACTAATGCAAAAATGACACTGGAATGCTTTGTTCCACAGACCAGATTTAAAAGTCTTGCTGCAGTATGGTCTAGTAACAGCTTTTCAGTGGCAGCTAAATGAAAGGCATGCAATTTAACTGCTGCTTTTGCTGTTTGTAGGAAACTGTAAAAATAGTCGTGACAACATCAGGAAACCCAATGTATTTTTTCCTGCTATTTATTATATTGTTTAAATAATAAATATATAACATGCCTCACAACTGGTCCAAGTAAGCTAGACTCTGAGGTATGCTTAGCATTCTAGACAGCGCAACATGGGGATATATTTCTGTACAATTTTTCTAAACCAATGCCATAAACCATAAAAAGAGGTAGGACAGGGGGGAGTGAAATCAAGTGGAGGATAACTGAGAATAAGCAATATGGAGACAGAGACAGGGGGAGTCAAAAACAGTAGGGGAACCAGGCGAGGGCATCTCAAGAGCAATTTCATTTTCTTAAAGAAAAATATCAGTACTTCTCTGTATTACAACCCAGTTTCAATGGACCAAATTGTGCTCTTAGTAAACATCTGGGAATGTAGAGCAACTCTATGGACTTCAGTATCTTTAGTTTGGGTTTGCACCAGCCTAAGTAAAGACCAGAATCTGGCCCACTCTAGTAATGTCCCAAGAGAACTAGCAAAAAGTTACTTGTGCATCCTGTAGAAGATCTCACTGTGCTGTAACATGAGGCAAAACTGAATCTGGCTTTCATCTCCTGT
Source organism: Alligator mississippiensis (assembly GCF_030867095.1). Classification (NCBI taxonomy): domain Eukaryota; kingdom Metazoa; phylum Chordata; order Crocodylia; family Alligatoridae; genus Alligator; species Alligator mississippiensis. Next base: position 58,872,775 of record NC_081833.1, on the reverse strand, counting down.
CATGTCATTTCCAAATAGCATCATTGGTGAAATAATATTATTGGGAAATAATATCATGGGTTCCTAATAATCAAAGACCTTATCCACCTTTGAGAATTGTACTAGTTCTTGCCTGCATTAGTTTGCATGGTGAAAAGTGACTTGCAGCAAACTTGGGAGTTTGGTTTAGCATACATATATATAACGTTCTTACATTAGGCTTAACCAAAGCAATTAAAATGATCTCTGCCAGTAGACCCACAGACTTTTTTCCCCTCTTTCCATCTGCCCATTTATGCAAGATTGTGGTAGCTCATGATTCACTTTCCTCCAACAACTATTCTTTTCATCCAGTCCCACAAACACTCAATAATCTCCTGTTCTAATCTGAATCTATAGTCTTACTTCCTTTCCAGGTCAGTGAACCCACCTATGTTCATGTACAGAGCTACAGACCATCCAATCTAAGCCGTCTGCTGAACCAAGACCCGTTTTCTCATTGCAGCTTTACTGCCAACTGGAACTAAAGGATAAACTAGACCAGAAGTACTTTTAACTAGGACTATAGGTAGCCATAGCCGTATCAGTTGTGTCATGCATAGATATTGGGGTGCAGGTAGGGATGGAGTGGCATTTTGTCATTTATTTTTGAAGCACTGAAGAATAAAGTATGTCAGACAGAGGAACTGGTTTCAGGAATTGTGATGAAATTATTATTTTCTGGAGATTAGATAATACATATCGAGTACATTCTTCAACAAAATGCTGATTGGTGGGAAAATAAAGAGTAATTTATTATTAAAATTAGCAAAATGTACCTATTGGTTTAATTAAAAAAAAAAAAAAGAGTTTGAAAAAAGTTTTGTAATTTTTCCTAAACTAGCCATTTTAGCTCTGCCCATTTCCATGGATAATATCTCTACAGTATTTATTCGTGCTGCTCATAAAAGATCACATCACAGAAGTGCCTGGAAAATAAAATTTCATTGAAAGGGGACCCATCAAGTTTAAATGGAGGTTTATATTGCAGCATTATGAGAAGAAGGCTTGCACATTTGCAACTCCCATGGCAGAAAGTGAAACTCTGAACAATTAAAGCAGCACAGACATCCTGCTCTGAAAGACTGTAAGCATTTAGAAAAGCAGCCATGACCTCTCTTTACTAGGCCTGTTTTCTATTTAATTTACAGTCTTTATTAGCCAACAAAATCTTGGCTAGATCTTAGTCTAAGTGATGAATATACAAGCATTTTGATCTACAGTATGAGGCACTTCAAAGTATTCATCCCTTTATGATCATTTGCAGTCAAGGTCAGAGCTCTGGCAGTAATTTAGATACCCCTATCCATACTTGCATTATATAAGTAGTTATGTAGTGGCCTGAGGACTAAACTTTCTAGCTACTATACATTTATCCTCAAAAAGATTTGAGATACAAATGTTCATGCTAAGGGGCTAATATCCAAAAAGTTAATCACACCATTGTCCTTGTGAAAAGGTGTGTGCAATAACATGTCTAACTTTGGCATACATAGTTTCCATGCTGGAAGTGAAAAAATATGGCTAGTTATACATATAACTACATTTGCTTATGGAAATACCCAATTTGGATGAGCAATAACTTAAATTAGGAATTTAACTCTCTAAAATCAAGCCATAAGTCCTTTGCAGCAGCAGATCATGCAGTTTAAGAAATTTAATGTTTAAAAAAAAAATCATTGTCCCTCCCATATTTGTTTTTAGACTAACAGGTATGGTGCTCATACATAAAATTTGTTCTGTTTGGTTACTTATAAACAGCTCCGAAAGTATCCCTCCTTTTAAGCTCAGGTAGTAACTCTTAAACCAGCAGATTCTTCCAATTTCAAAATAGAAAATTGAAAGTTCAACTGTTATATTTTTAAATTTTTCTTTAGTTACAATGCCCAGTTTTTTTCTGAGTACTCTCTCTAGCTTCATGTATTGAAGCTATGTCTAAATTTCATGGCTTTCTGCCAGTACAGTAAGATCTGGCCATAGGCCTTTAGCATCCTGTGTCTTAACTACAGCAGCCTTCTCCTTTGACTTTGAGCTGTTTCTCTGTCAAAACACACTGTGAAGGTAAATTTCCATAGTCATCACTTCATCTAACTCATCCACCCTAAACAGTCCTCCACTGGCTCCTCCTTCCCTATTGTAGCAAAAGAAAACGATGAGCCTTTATTCTTAAGGTCCTTCCTGGCCTATCCCTACTCTTCTTACTTCTCAGTAAACCTTCCTCTCTCCCTTTCCTAATGACAATAGACTTCATACCATTTGTCAAATTCTGAATCAAGCATTTTCATGCTTCCTCTTTTGGTGCTCCTCTTTAGCAAAACAAAGCTTACCATCAAAATCCACAGCACCATCACAGTTATTTTTCTTCCGTTCCCTCCTTAAAGTGGCCCTATACCTTAAAAAATGGACTGAGATTAAGCAGCCAATATGCTGTGACCATATACTGATTGTAATTATCTCCCGCTTACCTTGTCATTTCTGCCCCTCTGTCCATCTGTTTGCTATACCAGCCTGTTGTTTCTTGTTGCATTACATACTAACCCTATGGACACATGAACATGGTAACACATAGAAAGTCAAGCTGTCCTGATCAAATAAAAAGCTGCAAGCACAGGACCCAACCCCTAGAAGCAAAAGCAATGTAGTTCCACCCCAACTGTGACAAATTTACTCCCGAGTGAATTGAGGACTATTTTCTTCTGCTTTCAGATGCTTGCATTTCAGTGCACAGCCTGCTCATTTCTTGCGCTTTGAAATGCACAGCCTACTCATTTGTACGCAGCTGCCACTGTATGAGTTGTTTCAGGTTTATGACTCCGACTTTAGCTCTCCGTTCATGCGTCCACGATCCTAAATTGAAGTCCCTTTCAGGCAAGGACTGTCTTTTTTGGTTATGTATCTGGACCTTGCCCAGCACAGTGGGACTGGGGCTTCTGGGTAATATTGTAATACAAATGAACTAGAGTTATAGTATATAAAAACCCCCTTTGCAGATTTTTGCATGCATCAATTATAGCCACATCCTATAATCCATCTTTCAGGCTAAACCATTGACTTCAGTGGGCGTTGACCACATTTTTTTAGAAAGTGGTCTATCATCTTTATTCAAACCAGCCAACAGAACATACTACTAATCACTTCATCCTGTACAGTGATCCAGGCACTTCTAAGGACAAAGGAAATATCTATTGTGCAGCCTCAGGGCCTCTCTAAATTACACAGGGCTGAAACAACCTTTAGTGGATAGCTTTTCTTGCTAGGGATTATAAGATTGCAGAAACGTTCTGGCTGTACTTCATTCCCACAGCCATGACCTTGACATGCCCAGCATACTATGGGGAGGGGTGTGTGTAGGCAGAATAGCCAGCTTCTATGTCCCCTGGGGATTTGGCAGGGCTATAAGGACCCCATGTATCAGAAAAAGCCAGCTTGAGGCCTGTTTTGTTCCACTGAAGCCACACAAGCCAGTCTTTGTGGGGGCCAGCATCCTGCCCATTTTGATTTGAATACTCCTATGCCTGGACAGAAATTTTCAAAATGACTCTATGATGCAGCTGTTGTATGGAGAATATCACAACGCTTTCCCCAAAACTGCCAGCAAAAATCTGAATAGATCACTCAGAAATAAACAGTTTGGTCAAGAATGTAACCTATGAAGAATCTCAGTCTCTTTCAGCATATTTGCATCATAATTGGTAGAGGGGGAGAAACAGGTTAAGGAAACTGTCCTTTCCTATTCCTTGAAGGCAGACAGCTGCAGCCTTCCTCTCATTTTCTTCTGTGAATTACAGGAGATAAGAAAGGCAAAGCCAAGAGAAAAACAGGCACAAAAGAAATGTGTGAAAATCTGCCAGATTTAAGGAGCTGCGCTGTACTACTGGAGACGGGCCAGGACTATGTGGAAGTTCCCTAATAATCCAGAGCCTAAAATATAACTGTCCTCACCTTTGTTTCCTCCCCAAGTACAACTTTTCTTGCAGTTAGAAGGACAAGACAGAACACAGGGGGTGTGTCTACGTGTGCTTTTACATGCGCCTAAACTTAATGTGCTTTAGCGTAAAGTACAGTAAGGTGATTTAGCCATGTGTTTACATGTGCATGCATTAATGTTCATTAATGCGGGAGTGTGGACTGACTTGGGACTAAAGTCAATGGAAACACATCATGCTAACACGCGTTGTCGCATTTATACGTCCACTAATGTGATTTAGCTATTTGCGCATAAATTTGCTACCTGCTTTATGCAGGTAGCAAATTTAGGCTTGAATAGCCTTAAGTTGCCATTTTAAGGTGCCTTAAGGGTGCACACATGTAGACCCATGCCCTTAATGTGCCTCAAATAGGGCTAATGCTCATTAAATGTGCGTGTGTAGACATGCCCAGAAGGAATCACATTTGTTTTTTCCTGCTTTTAATTTGAATTCAGTGCATTCTGCCTGCCAATATGTTTTCCCTTTTATTTTTCTACTGCAAATTTCCCCAAATTACTGATAAATGAAGAGTTAGGTAGGTCCTTGAGATGCCCTGTAAACTTGATGTGTGTATGTATGTAGTTTTTCCTCACACTTACTCTGTTTTGGCCACAGCTTAGCTTTAAATAAGGATGTATAATTCAAGCCAGTTTGCATTTTCTGCCAAGACCTAGCCAATTCATTGGGCGGGTTTCCTCCCCCATAAATGGGCCATCTAGGTAAGGCCAAATGTTAAGTATCCACAGTTACATTACATAGGAGAAAAATGTGTAAGGGATATAAATCTCCTCTGCTTCAGGCAATAAGACAACCACTTACTTTCCAGTGTTAGGAAGAAACCTTCTGAAGCATTTTTCTGCTTGCTACCGTCAGAGACAATATACTAGATTTAGATGGACCACTGGTCTCGGTCTTGTACGAAAATTCCTGTGTTCCCACATATATAATAGAAGTTCATAGCAGGGCAGCATCATAGGTATAGTAGAATAACCAGCCTGAAGTATACGTGAGTAAATTCTGTGTTTTTTCTCAGCCTTTTCAAAGGACATATTGGCTTTAGATAAAGGAGATTTTATAAAGACCCTTCAAAATATAGTTGAATAAGGTGGGGAGGGGGATTATTATAAATATCTTTACCTTCATGGTTTTGACTTCCCTGTGCTAGTTATTTTCTCATTTTTAAAAATTGGAATACCTTACATGTCTTCCGTTTTGGGGACACTGTACATATCAGTCTGAGATCAAATAGTAAGGGTGCAGTAGGAGGAGATAAACTATTTGTGTATTCCAATTCATTTTGGAATCAGGTAATGTATAAGTGACACATCCAACCTGGTTAAGATTTGTGACTGGAAACTAATAATATCCTTATAATGTAGCAACTTATATAAGGTCTGTCTGTCTTCCTAGTCTCGCCTCCCTGGCTGTCTGATATGACTGAAACAATTAGACGATTCACAGTATAAAGATATAGTAATATTCAGCGGTAAAAGCACTGTTGTGAAGAGCACTGTGCCTCTTCCATAGTAATACTTGCTGTAGAGGTCTGTTCCATTTATGGGAGGGACAGATTGTTCACAAAGCTCAAACATGTATTTGAAGATGAGGTGGGATCAGCTTTGCCAAATATTTGTTTTTAAAACAGTGATGTTTGTTGGTTTGGTAAGAATCCATCCTACTGTTTGTCTTTACATGAACAACAGTTCCTGGGGCTTCTTTCTGAAAGCTCTGTACTTCCTTGTTTAAAAAAAAAAGACAAGGAATCAAGGGGAAAATATAAAAGACAAGGACTTGGTGTCAGCAACCCGTATCCTTTAAGACACAGAAAACACAAAGTAAAAGGAATTAGCAATGCAACCTGGGCATATCTTATGTCAGAATATTCTACAAAAATAGCAGATTGGATTTGTATGGCTACAAAATTAACCATATCATTCCCAAACAATACTGCAGTTCTGGTTGCCAATACTTTTATATCCTCTGAGAAGCTTTCTTTTTCTAATTTCTCTTTCTACATCTTTTTAGAGTATTTATTGCAACATTCCTGCTTCAGGCTAGGAAATCCATTTCTCTGCAAGAAATAAAATCTATGGCATAGCTCTGCAATGAGAATTAACCTTGATTACTACAGTAATTTACTAATCAAAACTGGAGACCTGCTAATCAAGCCTAAATTACCAGCTGCTTGATTTTTATAGTGACATAACCAAAATTGAACATTTGGTAAACAAGGGTCTTATTTATGAAGAAAAAAAAATTTCTGACATATGGTCGCATTTATCTTATGCATTGATCACCACTATACTGTGGTAATTTTCTGACCAACAGATATGGGCATCTCCTTCCTAAATGATACAACCACCTAGCTCCAGATTAGCCAAAGAGCCATTACTGAGCCACATCATACAGGTTGTCGAGTGGGGAACTATGTTATCTTGCATCCTAGGCAAATATCTTGTGATTTGATATTCCTGGACCCAGGCAGGGAAGTAAGAAATAATCTTCACCCACTTCTTAAGGGCTTAGTGTGAAGTATGCCCAGGAAACCAGGAAACTGAGAATGGGAATGAAGGGTGAAGTATTAGGGAGTGTATGTTTGGGAAGCCAAAGGAAGATAATTGCTAGGAGAGCAAGATATAAATTGTTGGGTATCTGAAGGCTGCGAGGCTCAGATCAGAGGAGAGAAAAAACACCTCCTGAAAGCAAGGGACAGACTAAACAGAAGTGGAGTGGGTGACCCATGGGATAATCACCCGTGGGATGCGGATGCCAGTGGCAGGTGCTGTCGTTAAGTGCACAGTGAATTTTAGAGGTAACTCAAGTATGTGGTAGATATACTCATCCTTATAGCCTTGTTTAAATTTCCAGGAATTACTCTCCTGACAAATCCTAAAGCATTTGTCTGTTTTCCGTAAATGCAACTAATTTCATGTGTCTAATCATACATTTGTCCGACTTTTGTTCATGTTCTAGCTTCCCAGCTGGTATCTTGCATACGCTGACAGAGAAAATACTAGATATTTAATGAATGACTTAAAAGTGGAAATTATATGCATATAGAAAAAACAAGCACATTGTACAATATTTCCACAGAAATGCTCTAGAAACTTATATAAATGGAGACCCCCAAAATGGGAACAATTTTTGCTGCTTGAACTGTGGATGGTATTTCATAAAGGTGAATCATGCATTAAAAAAAAATTAAGCCTGTCCAAATGATATGGCATGTGTAATTGTGCTGTTAAAAAGGTATTAAGAACAAAAGCACAAAAAGCAGATTATTTCTGGAATAATGTTTACAGCAGAAAATTCTCAGTTAGCAGCTAGTCAGATCCTCCATATGTTTGCTTTGGGCCTAATCCCTCAGGCTCTCAATTCTTAGCATAGAAAATGTATGCTAAGGCCTCTACTCTATCACTCTTGCTGTATTATCCCAACATAACCTAAAGATAGATTTCCCTTTAAATCTTTTGTATACTAATGCCAAATGGCAAAGAATGAGCTTAAGGATAACAACATAATAAAAAGGTGTTATACTTTGTATAGTGCCTTAAAGTCTGAAAGAAGCAGCATACACAAGTATGGGGTTATTGTACCTTTGAACACAAAACTATGACATGAGGACTCAAAGCCCTTATGTTGCCTGGCTGGTCTAGTGTTCAGTTTCAGCATCCCGTAACTGATTCACAATACTCACTTGCACTGGTTGAAGTCGTGCAGTCACATCATACAGCAGCTACAGCCACATATTAAGCATTCAAATCAATTGACACTTCTTCAGAGTGGTTTAAAATATCAAGAAAATGTAAACAACTAAAACAGCAAGCATTGTTACTAACACTCTGTACTATTGACATTGGGATTATGCCATGAAAATAAAATACTATAATCAATGTTAGCATCTGATCTGGTGAGGACACTTTCTGGTTGTGGACTATTCTCACAACATACCACAGTAAAATACATGTTTTTCACATATGGAAATCAAACGCCTACAACAGAATAGATAATGTAGTTGTGGTGAAAAAGGAGCCCTTCCCCCAAATGGAGTAATGCTCCAACCCACTCCAGTCCACATCCTACTCTATCCTGGATCCCCTGTCCATGTCTGCCTCCCTGAAGACTTCATGCTTGAAGCACTTAGGGACACCCTATGTCATTTCAAAACTTAAAAAACATAGCAACAAATGTATATGGCATTCTGGATCATTTCAGTCTATGCTAGCAAACAGAAGGATGTCTGTGGAATAGGAAAGAGCATGGTAATGGAGCGACTGAAACATGACTTAAAGGATTCACCAAGGGAAAGTCATGCCTGACCAACCTGATTGCCTTTTGTGACAAGATGACTGGCTCCGTGGATATGGGGAAACCAGTGGATGTGCTATACCTTGACTTCAGTAAGATTTTTTATACGGTCTCCCACAGCATTCTTGCAAGCAAGCTAAGGAGGTACAGGTTGATTGGATGAATGGACTGTAAGGTGGATAGATAACTGGCTGGATTGTCAGGCTCAAAGAATAGTAATCAATGGCTTGATGTCTTGTTGGTGGCTGATATCAAGTGAAGCATCCCAGGGATGAGTCCTGGGGCTAATTTTCTTCAACATCTTTGTCAACTATCTGGAAGACGGGATAGAGTGCACCATCAGCAAGTTTGTGGATGACACAAGTGGTGTCATTCAGTAATGGCTGGTGTTCCCAATGCAGCTGGGGGTCAGTGGTAAATACACTGGAGGGTATGTCTAGAATTCAGAGTGATGCAACTTGGAGGATTGGACCTAAAGAAATCTCATGAAATCCAACAAGGAGAAGTGCAAAGTCTTTCACTTAGGATGGAACAGTCCCATGCACCAGTACAGACTGGGGACTGACTGGCTAGACAGCAGCTCTGCAGAAAAGGACCCAGGGGTTAGAGTGGACAATAAGCTGAATATGAGCCAACAGTGTGCCCTTGTGAAGAAGGCTAACTGCATATGGCAGTTTCTAGTATTTTCTCTGTCAGTGCATGCTGCATTGGTAGCAATGCTGGCAGCAGATAAAGGGAAGTGATTATCTCCCTCTATTCATCACTGGTGAGGCCACATTTGGAGCAGTGTGTCCAGTTTTGGGCCTCCCTCTACAGAAAGATGTGGACAAATTACAGAGAACCCAGAGGAGGGCCGGGGAACATGACTTCTGAGGAGAGGCTGAAGGAACTGGGCTTACATAGTCTGGAGAAGAGAATATTGAGGGGAGATTTAATAACAGTCTTCAGCTACCTGACGGGTGTTTCCAAAGAGCATGAGCTAGACTGTTCTCAGTGGTGGCAGATGACAGAACAAGGAGCAATGGTCTCAAGTGCAGCAAGGGAAGTTTAAGTTAGATATCTGTGACGGGGCCACTGCCCGTGAACGGTGTAACTCCCTGCGGGAAGGACACTGCTCACTCTCCTGCCACACCTTAGTTATTATAATAAAGATTTAGAGTAGTCAGTGGTGTCCCATGGGTTACTCGCAGTGTGACGCCCCATTGATCTAGGTCTTCGCCTCCCCTACACTTCATCCATTCGCCAACTGTGCTGTTGCCAGGTATATATGGTTTCCTTGGTTAGTGATGTCAGGGACCAATAGCTCAACTGCCCCAAAATGTCATTATCTCATAAAATCAAATAATCAAAACTGGTAACTGTGTTTACCCACCTTCAGTTTGGGCTTCTCTGTAGACCCTTTTCCTTCCCTGGTTTCACTACGGCCTTCCTGACCCTTCTTTGCCCTGGCTCTTCCACCCAGGGCTCCTCTCAGAAAGAGCCTGCTGGGCTCCTACTGGCAAATTATGAGCCTACCGGAATTCCCTGTCCCACACTCACCCTCCTGTGCTGGTTCTGGCTCTGTTTTAAATGTCCTGGTTCATTGCTCCATTTTGACAACATCTGCTGGGCACCCACCCAGCCGCAAGAGTATATAAAGTGCTGCATCAGTGGAATCCAATGCTCCCTGTCAGTCTGCTTCATTTCTGCAGGTAATTCTAGTTTGAGCCAAGCCTTGGATGGGCTCCACTGAGCCAGAGCTCAGCCCTCAGCCCCAAACTTCACCATACTGGGGCAGTGAGCAGACCCCTTTACCAGGGCCACTCCATCACAATATTAGAAAAACTTTCTCAGTAGAAGGGTAGTAAAGCACGGAAACAGGCTCCCAGGAGAGGTTGTGGACTTTCCATTCTTAGAGGTTTTTAAGACCCAACTAGACAAAGATTTGGCTGAGATGATATAGTTGGGTCTGGTCCTGCTTTGAGAGGAGGTTGGACTAGATCAGTGGTCCTCAACCTTTTTCCCCAATAGGCCAGATTGGCAGTGCCCGGTTTGTCCTTGGGCTGGAGCTGGTATTCCCAATCCAGTGCTTAGGCAAGCATTGTGGCCACCATCCTGCAGAAAGGTGGTTGGGGGGAAGGCTGGCCTCAATGCAGCCCCACTCCAATGCAGCCCCATAGGAAAAGAAGATTGACCTGGCCCCATGGAGAGGGAAGGGGGTATGGCTAGGATCCAATCCAGACCTATGGAGAGGGAAGGGTGCATGACCTGGTCCCATGGGGAGGTTGGGTGGGAAGGGACATGGCCAGGCCCCAGCCCAGCCCCAAAGGAAGGGAGGATGGCATGGCCTAGCCCCAATAGAAGGGAAGGGAGCATGGCCCAGCCTTGTGGGAGGAAGGGGGCATGGTCAGACCCCAACTTGGCTCCCTAAGGAAGGAAGGGGGTGTGGTTTGGCCTGTCCCTGACCAGCCACACGAGGCTTGGGGTTTGGAAATTTGGCAGCAGGGAGGGTGGTCATATTAATGGCCACTGGTCCCCAGCCACCAAATTTTTCTGACCCCTGGGGAGCCCTGCAAGTGAAATGTGATGGCTCTGCAGGCTGCATTTGGCCCACAGGCTAGAGATTGAGCACCCCAGGTCTAGATGAGCACCTGAGTTCCCTTGTAACCCTAATTCTCTATGAGTCTATGATTTTTCTATGATTCTAAACAAGATTTTAGTAATTCCCAGAGTGAGGGACTGATTGCTATGGAAAGGCCAGGGTTAGACTAGGGTGAGAACAGGGAGAAAGAAAGATGAGAGGAAGTAGAAATGGTGAAAAAAGAGCAGAACACTAGGCTAGCCTGTAAGAAAGAAAAAAAAGAGTATTCATTTTCAGCGAACATAAAGAGATAGACATAGAGAGCCAAAAAGGAGAAAAACTAGAACACATGAGGGAAAAGGGCAAAATGGAAAGGGAAATGAAGTGAGAAGAGAGACAAGAGGTTGAAGCAAAGCAATGGATAGGAAAAAAGCAAGAAAAGACATGACATGCAAAGCTTTGAGGTAAGTGAATTTTATTTGTGTATGTCATTTCCTACTTTTATTGCATTTTTCTGGCAAACATCCCACAGTTCCATAACCTGGAGTTGGAAATAGCAGTTTTTGGCAGAATATTGTTGACGTGACTTGAGTCAAATTGCTGCTCCTGGTTGTCTTTAGACATGTCATGTAATAAGATTAACTGGGCAGGTGTTTCTAAATGCTACAGGCCATTGGGCCATTGCAGCAAGCCCATTTTCAAATCATGTTCTACGCAGAAAGTGAAAGGAGCAACTGGAGAGGGGTAAGTAATCCAACTGGAAATAGGAGAACTAACAAGTTAGATGAACAACAGGAAAAATGTCTCATTTTAGCATCCCAGTGTTCCTAGTTTGCATATATATTTCTAGAGGCTCCCCACTCCAACTCCAGTTGAATTAACGTTGGAACTGAAAACCCTTAAAAAATGTCTTCTCTTGGCATCTCTTTCTATTTGTCTCCCTGTTTCTCCACAATTACCAATAGAGTTGGCTGTCGTAAAACAAACTATCACAGAGACAAGGCATTAACATTCTGAGTTAAGGACTAAATCCTGTCCTGGGATTCATGCTCAGTTCCTCTGGACTTTAATAGAGATTAGTCATTCATCTGAGAACACAGATCCTCAAATTGTCATGAATATCCTTTTCACCTGGAACAACATTGTCTACATTCTCAATTCTCAGATCAACTCAGTCAGCAATGGATTTAGCCCATTTTGTTGTCTTGAAGTGTGCTAACCCACATGCATGTCAGATCATCCATTATTCTGAGAAGCTCTGTGAGTCAGTGGTTCAAAACTGTGCAACAACTCTTAATTTATTCTTTCACCATGAACTACCCTTCCTGCCATCTTCTACCTCCTATAAAAACACAGTTAAATTTCATAGTTGAAAATTCCTCACAGCTAAGTTTGGAGAGTTAAAAAGCTGAAGGCTGAACTGAGTCAATCTTTGCAGGTTAGTTTAAACTGTGTAGATTGAACCAATAAGCAAGTGAACACTTTTGATTCCAGAAATGTAGCCACATGCCTACAGTGGCCCAGGACAGAAGCCAAGGGATGCTAGAACACACCTCCCTACTTGGATAACTTAAATCAGTTAAGTTTGATGTTATAGCTAGGGACAGACATCAGATATAAACCAGTTTAAGTGATCAGAAACTGGTTTAAACCTGTAACAGAACATATGTTCAGTGCACATAAACCAGTTTAAAAATGGCTGAAACTGGTTTGAAATAAACCTTCTTGAATGTAGTATCAAACTTAACTGATTTGGGTTGAACCAGTTTATGTCCCAGACCACTTCCTGGTTTATGTTAAATCAGAGTCCCCCAGCATCCTGGAATGCTCTCTGGGCTGGGCAGGGCTCTCTGCTCCAGAAAGCTGGACTGGCCCTTCTCCTCTGCTCCCTGTCTGCAGCTCCAGCAAAGACTGCAGCATCTGCCTGGCAACCCCCCACTCCACCCACCCCCTTCACAACTTCCTGCTATAGCAGGGATTCCTTCCTCTCCTCTGCCTTTCATAGACACCTCTCAGCATTAGCTAGCATACCACATGCTGGCTATAGTACATGCTATGGGAGACGGGACAAAGGCAGACAGGACAGTTTTGGCTTAGGGCTTTTTGGAGCTAATCAACAGATAGCTGGTAATGTCTCTTCATTCCTTCTCTGGAACAAGTTGTTCAAGAAGAGCTTGAACTAATGAGAGATCCTTTTGTTTTGCTGATGGGCTGATAAATGCTCCCTGCTGTGTAATGAAATGTTGTGTAAATCCCTGGCTCCCTCACTCACCAGTGAGGGGGGGAGGGAGGGCTCCCTAATCAGAGCATCCCACCAGAGCCCGGCCACCCCCCTCAGCTCAGCACTGTGGAAGGGTAGGGAGGACTGCTCTAGTGCCCTCTGGCTTCTAGCCTGAGCCACTGTAGGCATGTGCCTGCATTTTTTCAGTCCAAAGGGGATGTCTGTACAGTTACAGACTGATTCAGCCTAGGCAGGTTGGACTAACCTGAAAAGATTTAATCGATTCAGGCTCAGGCTTTTTGAATGTCTGTCCCTAGGTTACATCCATCCAGGTTTATCTTAGACCGGTTTTGGCCATTTTGGCTAAGTACAGGCAGTAAAAAAAACCCCAAGGCTGAATCAATTCAATCTTTGCAGGTTAATCTAAGCTGAATAGATTGAGCTGATAAGCAAGTGAACAGACATTCACTTTGATTCTGGAAATGTAGCCACATGCCTGCAGTGGCCCAGGCCAAAAGCTGGGGCAGGGGGTGGGGTGGCGCTAGAGCATGCCTCCCTGCTTGGCCAGAACAGACAGCTTGAGCCAAAGCTGCCCACCCACCCTTTAAGTAGAGGAAGGGAAGGTTTCAGGGGAGGTACAAAGCATTCTGGGATGCTGGGAGACTGTGAGTTAACTTGATTCTGGAGAGGCTCTGGGACAGAAGTTCAATAAACTGATTTAACCTAAATCAGTTAAGTCTGATACTACATCCATCCAGGTTTATCTTAAACTGGTTTCAGCTATTTTGAAAGAGGTTTATATGCACTGAACTTCTGTTTTATTACAGATTTGAACCAGTTTCCAATCACTTATACTAGTTTATGTGTAATTTCCATCCCTAGGCCAAAAAAATAAATAAATAATTCATTGATTATTTTTTTTTTTTATAGAAAATTTTTATGTGATTTTCTCCAGATCGCCCAGCTCAATTTTCCTGATGTCATTTAACACTACTCAAAGGCTTCTTTCCCCAGTTGAATCAGAAAAGAGGAGAAGAAGGATGTTTTTGGTCAGCCATTGGCTGATGGGCGTTCTCTAGCTAGCTCAGCTCTCCAGCCTATAATTCTGGCTCCCCTCATAGCTTTGCTACAAAGTAGGTTCAGCATGTGGGGACCATGAGTCCCTGCTGCCTGGGTATCATAGGATAAAGCAGGATAGATGTACAATAATCTGATTATGTCCCCATAGTGTACAAAGATGGAGAGCAAGTGGTAGAGAAAGAGAAAACCAAATGTCATATTCTACTGCCAATGCAAGAAATCCCTTAACATCATAGGAAAATGGCTTACAGAGTTCATGTGGACCTGAGTAGCCTCAATGGGCACATCCACACAGACAAACACGTGCGCTTGCAGCAGCTCAAACAGAAATGGTGCAAATTTGAGCTGGGGCTTTTTGCCTCAGTGTACATGCTTGGACATGCACTTTGTTGTGGAGTAAATTGTGCCATTAGGGGCAAAATAACCCTGCTTGGCTCCTCCTGGATCTTCAGCCAAGGTGAGCTAGAGCCTGGGGCCAGCACCTGTCCTATCCTCAGCAGTATAAAAAGCCACCCTGGTGAGTAGCTCGGGGCTACTAGCTCTCAGGAGCTTCTGAGGCCCAGCCAATTGGTACCTGTGAACTCTACCCCTTGTGCCATCTGGACTGCTGAAGCAGCCCTGAGAGTTCCCTGCATCCTCTACCCACTGCAGCAGTCTGGAAGTCGGGGCTGCTGCCTGGCTATGACCTGCTGCGCACCTGCCAGACCCAGATGGGGACTGCAGAGCCGGTAGAGGCACCTGCCCCTCTGGGCCAGCTGCCAGTGGACTGCAGTTGCAGGGTTGACTTTTGTGTGGCACTACTGCCATTTGGTCCCCTGCCTGGCCATCTGGGCAGCTATCACCTGGAAGATGTTCCGGGTGTGGTGGCCTGCTTTGCACTGTCAAAACATGTCCTTCTGGCCCCATTTGGCCAGGAGGTCAGCCACAGCCAGATGAGTCCAAGGTGCTAGCTGTGAGCAGGCAGGGTCCTGCCACTGGCCTCCCTAGCAGGAATTCTGGTGTTCCCTATTGGAAAACTGAAAAAATCCCTGATAAAAAAAATCCCCAGATCACTCTGTAAAATACCCCCAAATCCATGTTCCTCCACAAGTAAAACAAAAGACCACTATAAAGAGAGAGAGAGAGTAAGACAGAGACAGCGATCAGTTGGACAATATTTTATTGATATATCTACAGTGTTAAAGCAAGTGTCTTATCATAATAATAAAGTGAACTCTAAATACAGGTTTCACGAATTCATGAATACATATTTTGCTGCCCTCCCACAGGGCGATGGACCCCACACAGGGGGTTGGTCCCCCACACAAAGGCTACAGCCCCTCAACACAGGGTTCAGCTCCCACACAAGGGCTATACCCCCCCCAAAAGGGGGTTCATTCCCAAAACAAAGGGTTCATCCCCTCAAAAGGGGTTCAGATCCCCAACAGGGGTTTAACACTCTCACAAGGGGTATGGCCCTCCAACAGGGGCCAAATGGCCCCCGCAGGGGCTACCACCCCCCTTGCAAGGCCCACATGCCCCATCCCAGCCCCACAATTGCTGCCCCACCTGGCCCCATCCCCCACCAGCTGCTGCAGCCCCCCCAATGGCTGCCCCACCCAGCCCCACCCCTCCACTCCCCCAGATCCCCCAATGTCTTCCCCACACAGCCTCACCCCCCAACTTGCACTCCCAGGCCCCCAAGGCTACCCCCTCAACCCCAGCTACAATCACTTAAACCTCCCCCCCAGAAAAAGAACAGGAAAAAATGGGAAAAAAAGCCTCTGCTTACCTTAGAAGCAGGGGTGGGGGGGGGCTCCAGGGCCTCCTGGCAGAGCCCCCCAGGCAGCACAGGACAGCGCAGGAGCAGGAGGGCTCAGGCTGGGGCCGCTGGGGCTGTCAGCCTGCCCCACACTGTGCAGGCAGGGCCCTAGGCAGCCAGAGGGCAGCTGCAGCTGTAGGTAAATTCCAGGGTTTTGGATTTTTTTTTTAAGTATGGGGTGGGGGGGCAGGGATGGGGGGTTTGAGGGGATGGGGCCGGACAGGGCAGGAGTCGGGGGGCTCAGGGGGGCTGGTGGGCAGAGGGGCCATCCCCAGCAGGGCTCAGGGGGTTTGGGGGGGCTGACAGGGGAAGGGGCCAGTCCCAGCAGGGCTCAGGGGCCTCGGGGGGCCTGGTGGGGGGAGGGGGGCTGGGAAAGTGGGTGGGGCCATCAGGAATCCCCCCCACAGTCTCTTCTCCCCTCCTCCATCCCCCCTACCCCTCACTCACTGGCACTGGAGCCCTGGTACTGAAACATGGCCTCGCCGGCACTGTGTTTCAGCACCAGGGCAAGGAGTAACCATAAAGACTCTCTGGCAGCCAGAGCATCTCTATGGAGGACCTAGCCTCAGGTTGCCTCAGGCCTGCACTGCTTTTTTAAACTTCGCTTTTTTTAGACCCCTGGATATCCAGGGGTCTAATTTTCTCCCCGCGCTGCAAGTTTGCAGCAGGGGGAACATTTTTTTGTTCCCGCACATGCCTGTTGCCCTGCCTCAAAAGAGTTTGAGGCGGGGCAAGAGGCAGGTGCGTGCTTGTGTGGACACACCCAATATGGCAGTTCTCAGTCTCAGGCAGGTGGATATCATACTGACAATTCACAATGTTGAGGTTTTCTCAGAACTGAGGTTTTCTCAACAGCAATAAGGGTTAGAAACATTTTCTTAAGTGGAAGTTGAGATGCTGGACTACAATTCTGTAACACAAATATTGAATAATGTTCTGAATACTAAATCCATTTTTGTGACTGGTGACTGGTTCATGATACCTAATGTAATTTTAAAATTGTCTTTGCATTGCATTTAAAATGGACTGTCTATGAAGCAAATCAGTGCCAACTCATAAAACTAATGGAATTTCAAAAAGGTGGAAATATTTTTTTAAATGCTTTAAAATTCAAAAAAAGCTGTATGTTTAATACCAGATGACCATGCAATCACCCAGTCTTCTTCCTCTAAGTATCTCAAAAAAATCTACCCCATCTGCAACAGTGACCCATGCTGAGTCCTACTTAATATAATTTGAATTAAGTAAAACCAAAGAAGCATAATCCTGCAAGAATAAGCAGTCAGCCTTATTTTGCATTAGTCTCCTTCCCCCTCTTCAGCATTAATAGTTAACTTAATACAACTAACCTGTATAAAGGGACTCATAGATTCATAGAAGTTGGGGACTGGAAGGGACCTCATGAGATCATCAGGTACAACACACCTGCTCTAAAGCAGGAAAGACTGATGAGGTCAGATGGACCCCAGTGAGGTGTGCATCCAGTCATCTTTCGAAGATCTCCAGGAAACGTGGTTGTACCACCTCTGGGGGGGTCTGTTCCAGACTTTGGACACACAAACCATAAAGTAGTTTTTCGTTATGTCTAATCTGAAGCAATCTTCTATCATTTTATGACCATTATTCCTAGCCTTCCCCTGGGGTGCCTTGGTGAACAGATATTCTCTTAGCCCCTGATTTTAACCCCTTATATACTTAAATGCTGCTACCAAGTCCCCCCTGAGTCTTCTCTTTTCCAGGCTGAACAGTCCCATGCCCATTGGCGATGCATAGGGAGTGCATGTGGGTCCATGTGCACCCCTTGTGAAAAGGCACCACCGACACTGCCGGAAGCACCTGCAGGCAGTTGCCACTCACCCCCCCTTGCCACCAACACTGCTGGCGGTGTCTGTGTATGGTCCACAATTGCTGCTGGCCATCGCCAATGCTACTGGTGGCATCTGTGGGTGGTTACTGACTGGCAGTTGGTGCTTGCCACCCTTCCCCCCACGCTGCCAACAGCACCACGGCCGCCTGTGGGAGCTCCCTTCTTGCCAATGACAACAGTGCCATTGCCACTGCAAGACCTCACCATACCCCCCTAGCCTCTGGGGGCACACGGCATTCATGCCCATGTCCTTCTGCTTCTCCTTGTATGGTCTGTTCTCCAGACCTCTAATAATTTGTGTGGCCCTCCTTTGGACTCCTTCTAGCTTCTCTACATCCCTCTTGAAGTGCAGCACTCAGAACTGGACTCAGTACTCCAGCTGCAGCCTCACCAATGCTGAGTAGAGTGGAGAACGACATCCTTAGTCTTGCTTGTGATGCATCAGTTGATGCATGCCAGAGTGTTGTTCACTTTGCTGGCTATTGCATCACATTGCTAGCTCATATTCATTCTGTGGTTGATTATGAACCTCAGGTCTCTTTCAGTTGTGGTGCTGGCTAGTCTAGCACCACCAAGCCTGTAAGTATGTCGTGGATTATTTCTCCCCAGATGGAGCACTTTTCATTTCTCCGTGTTAAACATTATCAGGTTTAGATCCACTCACTTTACAAGTCTGTCCAGGTCATCCTGTATCCTCAGCCTGGATATCAGAAATATCTTTCCTGTGCCCTCATCTATCGCCACTTGGACCCATATTCAAGCCTATAGGAATGGATAAGAGAGGGCTTGTGAAGTTGAGTTAATAGTTCCCAATGTTCTCCATATCTCCTCTTTTCACAGTGTTCTGTATCCAAGATACCTTATTCTTTTTGAATCTGAGTGCTTTATGAATAGACAAAGGTTTCAGGATAAAAACAAACCTCCCTTGAAATTCATGGTTCTTGTCAGTATTTGGGGCAATGATGGGAAGTTTAAAGAGAGAGAACCAATTCCAGAGCTGAAGATGAATGTAGGGGAATTTAATGAAACACAAATTGGGGTGGAACAAACATAGGCTTAGAGTCTGATTCCATGTATTCAACAATCTAGATCAATACTTGGCACTTAAAAAAGCAACAACAATGTGGTGGTTTTCATTGAGTTGTACCAGGAAACAGGACGACTCCAACAAATAACACAAAACATGTCACCAATCAATTTTATTGAAAATATATTAGGTTTCTGTAAAAAGTATAAAAGATCAGAAAAGGGAGCAGCACAAGCAGGAAGAGAGACAGCACACAAAGATTTACTTCTGAGTGCTACAAAATATTGAACTAAAAATAACATTAAAGATGAAATTTGCAATGAATCTCAAGCTGCTAAATTCCCAAAGGCTGGGTCTGCCAAAGGCTCTGTTGGTTTCCTCTGTTCTTTTCTGTCTTTATTTAAATATTTTATACAGTTGTCTATGTTCATGTGTAGTGCGAACTGTCATTTATATTTCAGTCCACTCTAAAATGGATCTTAGACTATCTCAAGCTGCGCACTGCAGTGAGTAGTTCTGAACAGAGAGGTAAGTTGAAGTGGTAAGGACAAATGAAGACTGATATTTAATGTAGTTTTTGTGTACTTATATTTTTCTGTCATGTATTTTGCCTTAAAACTGATTTGTAATTTTATGGGTTTTGTGACATTATGATAAGATGCGATGTGAGTAAGGTTTCCATTTAGCAAATACATTGATGTATTTTTGAGTCAGTGGTTGACTGTGGGAATTCTGAATTCTGACCTTAGGGTTTAATGTTTAGCAATAACAACATACAAGTTTTGATCTACAGTATTTCATGCTTCTCTCTGTGCATTAGTTTTGCAAAGGTAAAGTTTTCAGAAAAAGCCAGTCATAAGCTGATTTCACATCCAGTTCTGTAAGATGCCCACAAGGTGCTAAACATCCTCAAATCCAATTTTTTCTGATTTGAATCTGTGCTCTCAGGACCTCTAAATATTTGTATACAGTGTGGAACTTAGCTTTGTATGTTGCTGAGGGTTAGATTCTGCCTAACCTGGTGGGCAGGCAGTGTTGGGAAGGAAGTAAAGAGTGCTTGTGTGACCCACATAAAGGATTAACAGAACTGCATTCCTTATGCTTAGTGGAGTTCAGAGGCTGCTTGTTAATTGTGCCCCACACTGTATGTAGCATCCCAACTGAGGTGGGAAGGGGCAGATAGTAAGCAGATTATGGCTTCACCTCCAGTGTTTCAGTCAGGTGAGCTGGTTTTTCAAAGGGCTGTAAAAAAACTGCATTCCCCTGACCCCTTTAGAAAGCCTGTGTCTTTCCAGGGGGTGGTATAGCTCTGCACTGACTTCAATGCAAGCTGATGTCTATAAGGCCCTATTGATTAGATTAGATTAATGTAGTTTACATTAGAAATTGAGAAGTGTGTTAGGGTCAGATTCTTCTCATACAGTACCAGGAAGAATGAAATTGGTCCCATTAGACTCCATTTTCTTAGTTTTCATTCAGAAAAAATAGGTAAAAAATGATGCTTTTCCTTGGATTTGAAAAAGCAAGTCAAATGAGTCAAAAAGCAGAGTAAGAATTAAAGTAGTAGGAATTTGATTAGCCATTGTAAGAAGCTTACTTATCACTTTGGAAATGGACTGTTAAAGAATGTTAAATTGCCATTGAAATACATACTACCTTGCAGTATGCCAGATCAAAGTTCATTGTCTTCCTAGCAGAGGGTTAGGATGAGTAGGCTTACTTTTTCATATAATCTTTTGCAGTT
The DNA here is from genome assembly GCF_030867095.1 of Alligator mississippiensis. Lineage (NCBI taxonomy): Eukaryota > Metazoa > Chordata > Crocodylia > Alligatoridae > Alligator > Alligator mississippiensis. The sequence continues at coordinate 58,852,181 of NC_081833.1, read as the reverse complement.
CAAAAACATTCCATTCATTTTATTTGAGCGAACAGTTTACCAGGACAGCCCCAATATACCTGTTGTACACTGTAGTAAAATTTGTACCACAAGCCTTTGTAGAATAATCAGAATGTTAGTGTTATACAGACCTCAATACAGACCTCAATGCAACAGACCTTTCAGTGCTGCTGTCCAAAATGTATGGCATGTCTCTTCCACATAATACCCATGCAAAGTAATAGATTACATTTCATAAAATGCTATTTCTTTTATATTTGATCACAATATTAAAAATTGAAATCTTTTAAATAGCATTTTCCATACTGAATTAAGCAGTGAGAATTCAGCCTTTCAGATCACTTGTACATGTGACAATGTCACAGTGTACACATGACAAAAAATTCCTTTTGTGTGGCTTAATGGCATCACACATTACACGCACACACGTTTGATGGGGATTTAAATGAGTTTGCATCATTGCAAACTAATGGTTTGCAATGTTGCAACTTGGAACGTTGCAGCCCTTAGTCAGCTTGCCCCCCAGCCACAGGAGAGGAGGGCAGACTCTGCAGAATAAAAGATTAGGCCCCTTGCTGCTGGGGCAGCACAGGGAGGCAGCAGGAGGGTGGCTGGGTATGTTGGTAGCCAGAGAAGGCCACCTCCCCGTGCTGCCCCAAGGGCAAGTCAGCCCATTCCCAGATGGCCCCAGGTGTCCTGCTGGCTGCAGGAGCTTGCTGAAGGTAAAAGTGGTGAGGGGCCCAATCCTTATTTTTTCTGTGGAGCCCGCCTGCCTCTTCCATGGCCGGGGGGCAAACTGACACATTAACCGGCACAGAGTAATGGCCCCCTGGCTGTGGAAGAGGTGGGCAGGCTCTGCCAAAAAACAAAAAAAGGATCAGGCCCCTCGCTGCTTCTGCCTTCAGCAGGCACCTGTGGCCACCAGGACAATAACATATATACAGTGATGGAAAAATAAAACCCACCATTTCAATTTAAAACTCACTGTTTCAATTTAGAAGGCATAGAATGCAACCTAAGAACTAAAACCCCGACATGTGTACAAGAGCCCTCACATTTTAGTGACTTGTACTCTAGATAAGCTAATCAGGAGGTAGAAATACATTTTGAGGAAAGAGCCTTTAAACTAAAGGCTTTTAAAAATTATTATTTGCATGTTAATACAAGTATGAGCAATGACCACTTCTGTATAGACTTTCTATGTATTAATATCTGTTTTTGTTTTATAAGCCTGTCTAAATCTATTGTATAATAATTTATGTCTTCTAAAACCCCTTTAGGTTAAATAATATTAAAATACATAGTCAGCACACAGAATTAAGCATTTTTAAGGCCAGGAAAGGTTATTATCATACCCTCAAGAAAAGATTTCTATAATGTGTGATTTTAAACCTGCTAACTTGCTAACTACAAACAAAAAATAGTTTGTGTAAAAGCTGTAGCTTGTAACAAGGCCTTGTACATCTGGATCATTGAGTAAACACAGTCTGTCGCTATAGCTGGAGGAAAAATAGATATTTCCACTTTTAAGATCCATTCCATAAAGAAAATCTTTATGTGAGTGCTCACAATTTGGCTCCAGATCTTAGGTCAGACAGTGTGTATACAGTACTACCATATCTTCCCTTAAAACAGGAAAACAATTATGCATTTAGCCCTATGGATGATTCCATCCTGCAGGCTGCTGCTCACTCCAGCTCTGATCCAACAAAATAGAAATGCATATTTAACTTTACAGACATGCGCTTATGTCACTAAACTAAAACAGTGCTGCTCTGGGGCCAAAGTGCCAAAGTGCCCAGCAATGTGCAGAATCAAGTGAATAAGCACCTGCGTGGGATGCAATAAAATACAGGTGAAAATAACAATTCTACAGGAAACTTGAAACAACTGGAAAACTTCAGCTTCAGTTCTAAAAGGAATATTCACCTTTCCACAATTGTATTTCAAAAACTCCCCCTTCAGTAAGCTTTCATATTTTGCTTTTATTGGAGGCAATTGGAAGATTTTTTACAACCTCTGAGCCTGGTTTGGCCTGTGTTGAAACCAATGGCAAAAATCCCACTGGTTTCACAGGTAGCAGGATTGGGCCCATTAACCTGCATTCCAGCCCTGTGAGAAGTTGTATTACAGTTTTATAGATAAAGTGAAGCACAATACGATGAAGAGAACAGTATATTGTCTATGTACACAATAAGCCAGTGGCAGAGTCAGAAACAGAACCTGGGATTCCTGGGGGCTGCTCCTGCCTCTAACCGCTGAATCCCACTTTTGAAAGCATTTATTTGCACTCCCTTAGCAATATAATTCTAGAATGGGATTTAACAGTAATGTATGTAGTACTTGTAAAATATGTTTCTCATAAATTGCACACATGCAAAATCCAACTCTTTTCATATATGTGCATGGTCTACAAATATACCAATATGAATATGCATTATAAAATACAGCTATACATGGACATACATGGGATAGTGATGAAAATGGAATTTTTAAATAATAGTTCATACGAAGGGCAAATATTCTTCATGTTCTATGAGGGAGTGGTAAGTTTTATTATGTGGAATAGGAAAATCAGCTGCATCCTGATAAGTACCCTATTTTCTTCTTCTTCTTTTGTTTTCCCCACTATGGCTACTTTTGTCCTACTAAATTATCAGGTCAGCAATACCAGTCAGCATGATGTTACCTACTTTCTCCCTGTTTTCTTTTGAAATAGAATAGGACCAGTTTTCTTAGAAAGAGTTGTGACAATAGCATTAAATCATATGTTAAGTAATTTGTTTCACATGATGGGTTGGAACTAATATCTCAGACCTGAACACCTGAATGCTAGGAGGAAGTTCAGATTCTAGTTTGTCTCCAGACTTTGCAACATGGCTTCAGCTCTGCTTATTTAATTGTGGCCTGCAACACAAAAAAGGAAGCCCAGGTAAGTGCTGTTTTGTGTGTGTGTGTACACACACACACACACACACACACACACACACACACACACACACACACACAGAGTAAAAGCCCTGTTTTCCAGCATGAGTGGGGAATGGGTGGTGCTGGTTATCTAAAAATGCTAGTTACCTGAGGCACAGGTGTTTTCAATTGGATGTGCAGTGGGGGACAGGGGGCAGCTGCACACAGAGCAGCGGCAGCACAGGGTGATGGGTGGCGGTGGCAGCTGCCCCATGTGAGCTTTCCCCTCCTGCCCCCCCCCCCCCATCCCGGTGTCTGGCCAGCCAGTTAGTAAAATGCCAGATAACAGGGCTTTTACTGTACACACACACACATGCACGCACCTATCTATCTATATCTATATAGATATAGATATATAAAACAAATTAGTATCTCTGCATTTTACAGATGCTATGTAAACAATCCAGACACTTAGGCTTGTCACTAGATCTTTTCAGAGGCCTCTCTGTAAAGCTATACATAAAAAGATAATTAAAAAGACAACATTTTGGAGATGGTGTTTTATCTAACTGAAATCAGCAGGATATCGGAACTAGGTCTCATATGATGAATAACAAAAGAAAGGGCAGTTTACATTCTTTGATACATTTCTGCTAGATTAACCCCCAGTGGGATTTTACCCCTCCAGTCACATTCCTTTGTTCCTCTAATCTTCTTTTGTATTTGCTCACTGACCCCAAGCATGTATTTGACTTGTGACCCTATTTCTGTTAATAAAATACAGGCCATCTGACCAGTATTCACACCAATGAACTACAAGGTGATGATTATCTCATTGTAAGTGCCAGGACTTAGTAACACAGCAGTTTAAGCCTGGTGGCTGGGTGGGCTGAGGGTAGCCACCTCTTACCAAAGACTGACTTTATAATCCTGAATGATCATTTCACAAGCAAAATAAAGACAATAAACCTCTTCAGAATATGTAATGAAAGAGATACATTAGTTGCATATCTCCATATCCATTGTGCAGCTATTGAACAGTCAATATCGCTTTAGGGATGCAGAGGTGATGAATAACTTATAGATGCAGGCTAGAGATTTTCAGTATGCTTATGGGGATAGCATCTAAAATCAAGATCACCCCATTTCTCTACAGATTAATAATTATATTTATCAATATAGCTAAATTCATATTGATACTTAATTTGGTGTTTTGAGACTAAATTAATACTTTTAAAGATATGTGAGATCCTTATAAACAAAATAGTAGTATTTTATTGTACCTGCTGAAATGTTGATCTAAACAAAAAACACATGTGATTATGCTTTATACTTATTAATGGTTTCACCAAGCCTATTTACCATGAAATCATGTAAGAAATATTATTAATAACCATTTTACAAGAGCAAATATTACCAAAGCAATTTATTAGCCATGTAATCTGTCACTCTCTTTTTTGGGGACAGAAAGACAGTATTTTCACTAAAAAAAATGAAACTGTTACATTTGAACTATTAAACAACACTAAGGGTAAAACAGCATTGGTCTCGTGGTCACATCAGGGTGACAACCTGGCTCTCGAGATGTTCTATGGGAGCTTCATATCTAATTAAAAATAAAAACAGATATCAAAGTAATGCAGACTAACAATATGAAACTATCTGATGCATTTTTGGTTAGTTGGCATGAGGGACTTTAACATTCACTTTATTTGCATATGTTTGTTCTTTCCAGTGAAATCAGTTTCTTTGAAGGAAGCAAGAAAACTTTAGAGAAAGATATTATTATTAATTCTGTAAGAGAACACAGAAGAAAATCTTTAGTAAACATTACTTTACTGTTGATCATCATTTTCAAAATGTGTTTATTTTCATGATTTGCTTTGATTTAAATCAAAAAGTAACAAGTTAACTCAGCTTCTTTGAACCATGAATAATATTTCTAGTTTTGGGCAAAACTTTTATTGTGCTTCCATTTTATCCAAATTACTTCACACATTTAAATGTTTGTATTAAACTCATGTATGGGCTAAGGGTGCCACTATGTATATAGCATGGTGTATATATGTAGAAGCACTGTCTGTGCCTTTATAGTTAACAGCAATTTATTCAGTGTGGCTCTCTTTACTGCCTTTAGAAAGGGGCTAACAGCTGTAAATTTGGGAGCAGAGCTCATTGCAGTCAAGGGAGTTGCAGTGGTCCCTGTTGTGCTTCCTAATTCAAATAGTGTCCAGCTACCTCTGAAGTTTGTGGTAATCTATTTTAGCTTTCCTCTGGCTCCAGTCAGCTGCTCTGCCCATGGTTAACATCAGAATATAAGTACACAGTGGGTTTGTCTACATATGCAATTAATGTACAATGTGCAAATTTTGTGCAATTTTTTCTGCACAAAAAATTCAGGCACATTAAACTGCGGCCTTACACGCATCTGAACATGTGCCTGTCAGGACCAAATTTACTCCCAATTGGAGCAGTTCAGTCCAGGGTTGCTCCTGTCCTGCTCTGCCCCACTGCAGCAGCCAGGAGCAGCTCCGGACTCTGCCAGATGCCAGTCCTGGGCTAGCAGGAGGCATGGGGTCTGGTCCTGATCTCCATGTGGCTGGGACAGTTGTCCTGGCTGCCTCACAGCTGCCTCATAGCCACATGGAGTTCAGGACCCATGCCAATCTCCACATGGCTGGGAGAGCTGTCCTGGCTGCTGGGCAGCTGCCTCCCAGACACATGGAGATCAGGACATGTCCCAGTCTCCACGTGAAAGGGAGGCAGCTGCCCAGCAGCAAGGACAACTCTCCCAGCTATGTGGCGATCAGGATGCGTTCTGATCTCCACATGGCTGGGAGGTAGCATCTCACTGAGCCGAGACAGCTGTCCCCACCCCCTGTGGCCGCCTGCTGCCTAGGTTGACTGAGAGCAATTTCCTCCTGGTCAAAATCTACACATGCACTTCAGCACTGATTAATGCATTGATTTCTAGTACCTGTATCTACAGGTACTAGAAAGCAGTGCATTAGACTAATCTACTGCACAGTAATTGCTTCACACGTGTAGACAGTGATGCTTTACTGTGCATTCGATTAATGTGCAGTAAAGTGTTTTATGTAGACACACCCACTGACTACCTGACTGTTTTCAGTCACAGCATTCTACAGAGAGCCATAAGGGGTGGGGAAGGCATAAGACTTGCTACAGTAGCTCTTTGCCACTCAAGGGCCTGCCTGTACAGTCATTACTGCACAGTCATTTAGTACTTATATAAACAGATACTAAATGACTGCACAGTAACCCAGGTTACTGCACGGTAGCACTGACAAGTAGCATTTTTGTGATGCTGACTGCTCAGTAGCCCAAGACTACTGCACAACAGCATCATGTCACGGTTTCTGCTACCACATAGTAGTTTTGGGCCACTGCACAGTCAGTGTTTCATGTAGATGCGGCCAAGGATTCTCATAGGTAGGGAGATTTCTTCACTGAGCAACTAGATCAGTGCTTCTCAATAGGGCTGTGCAAAGCTTCGGGTGGTGATTCGATTTGGAGGAGATACAGCCCAATCTGGTGGCCTAATCTCCAAATCTGAATCAAATCAGGGCACCAATTAATAGGTCCAAATCAATTCCAAGCTCTCCAAATCTTCGGAAAAGATTCAGAGAGTTTCAATGATTCGGGCAATCACCAGTGGCTGCCACAGGGAGCTGCAGCCAACTCCGAGCTGGTAAGTACTAGGGGCAGAGGAGGTGGGGGGCTGGGGGGGAGGGATGAGATGATGGGGGGACCCTTGCCAGCCCCCAGTCCCTGCCTGCTCTCCCAGCCCCTCCCCATCCCCCACCCACCCCAGCTCCTGGCCCTTTAAAGAAAAGTCCCGGTGCTCACCTGGTGCTGCTGGGCAGAGGGGTGATCCCTGCTGCCCCCCACTGCCTCACACTGCATGGGGGGCTCTACATGAGCCCCTGACCCTACCCCCTCCTCCAGACCCCACATAGCTGCCCTGCCTGATGTGACTCCAGTGCTTTAAGGAAAAAAAAATAATGAGAAAAGCCCCAGGACTCTCTGCTCCTGCAGCAGCCTCAGGGTTTCAAGGGGTTCGTGCAGAGCCCCCCCCCCCAGTGTGGTATGGGGCAGCAGGGATTGCCCCCTTCCAGCAGGAGTGCTGAGTCTGGGTTTTTTTTCATTTTTTTTTCTTAAAGCATCACAGCTGTGGTGCCACAGCCACAGCCATGGTGCTCATGCAGCACCCCCCATGCAGTGGGGGGCAGTGGGGATTGCCCCCCACCCAGCAGCACCCACTGAGTTGAGGCTTTTTTTTTTAACGTGCTGGGAGCTGGGGCGGGCAGGGCAGCCATTGCCAGGCTGGGGTGATGGGCCTGGCTGACTCAGAGATTTGGAGATTTGGATATTTGGCAGCAGCTGAATCTTTGAATCAGATTCAGCTGAATTGAATCAGGACAGTGATTCAAATCACAAAATCGAATCACTGTCCCTCGAATTGGCTGAATCCGAATCCGAATCCAAAGTGAATACTAGTCACTTCGCACAGGCCTAGTTCTCAACATTTTTAGATTCAAAGCACCTATTAGACTCAAGGTGCTTCCTCAGAAAATGCCACCTCTTAACTTTCACTCTGTTTTTAACTATGAAAAAATAATAGAACAATTCTTCTGTTGCAAAGAACTCAGAAAGACACAACTTGTCAGAATGTTTTGGCAATATAGATTTCTATTTGCAATCTTGGGCTTTGTCTTGTGAACCATGTTTAGGTATCTACACACCCAACAATGCTAATATTGTGAGGCACCCTGCAACATCCTTTAAAGGATCTCATGTCACCCTGGTTGAGAACCACTGAACTAGATTCGATTTAGAACTGCTTTGTGTTACTGGAACACTACAAAGTGGTCATACTGCAGGTTAGATCTGAAGAGTGTTTTTCCAGGCTCAAATTTGGGGAGCGTGGGAAGAAAATAGTTTAGTTTGGTTGTTATATTCCCAGATGAACGTAATCATACAGTTTTGTGCAACACTTATTACAGTATTTACTAGAAAACCTGGAAATAGGTTTAAATTGCTAGAGATGTTTTAGTCTACTGGGTACATAATGTAAGTTCAATTCCCCCCTGCCGAATTATATATCTATCCCTGCAACCAAAACAGCTGTGAATAAGCCACTAGGGTGTCTCAGGTGAATAGCACTGACTGAATCTTAGAAAACTTGAACAATCTCTGCAGAAAACAAACAAACAAAAAAACCAAAAAACCTACTAGAAATAAAATTCTGGCTCCCCAGTGGGAGCCAGTAGTCCTCCCGGCTGCACAGCTCAGCACAGAATGGGGACTGCTGGCACAAAGGCAAGCAGGTGAGATGGATGCCACCCCCACGCTTTCCTCCCACTGATTGGATGAGAGGACTGCCTATTGTGTGGCCCTGCTGCTCTCCACCAATCAGTGGCAAGGGGTGGGGCCACATGACGGGCAGCTCTCTCCAATAATCAGTAGTGTGGGGCCGGGTCAATGGAGCCCCTTGGCCAATCAGAGGTGTGGGGGTGCCCACCAAATAAGCCCATGAAAATGTCAGCTTGCCCTATGGTCTGCCTGCAAAATTGTCTGACCTCCATCTTGATTTGGGTCTACTTATAAGCCAGTAAGTACCTACTGGGGTCATAAGGAAGAACAAGTCTATACATGCAACAACAAGCTAATATAAAATTCAGTTTACATCTGAAATATGTGTAATCCAGGTCTTCAGTCATAGAATCATAGAAAATTAGGTTTGCAAGAGACATCAGGAGGTCATCTAGTCCAATCCCCTGCTCCAGCCAGGACCATCCCCAACTAGGTCATCCCACCCAAGGCTTTGACTAGCCAGGTCTTAAAACCTTCCAAGGATGGAGCTTCCACCACCTCTCTGGGTAACCTGTTCCAGTGTTTAATTACCCTTCTAGTGAGAGAATATTTCCTAATATCTAACGTAAATTTCCCTTGCTGCAACTTGATAGCATTGCTCCTTGTTCTGTCATCTGCCACCACTGAGAACAGTCCAGCTCCATCTGCTTTCAAACCCCACTTCAGGTAGTATTAAATCCCCCCCACCCCCCAGTCTTCTCTTCTCTAGACTAAATAAGCCCAGTTCCTTCAGTGTTTCCTCATAAGTCATGTTCCCCAGCCCCCTCACCATTTTTGTTGCCCTCCACTGGACTCTCTCCAATTTGTCCACATCTTTTCTGTAGTGGGGGGATCCAAAACTGAACATGGTACTCCAGATGTGGCTTCACCAGTGCTGACTGGTCTGTAATTCCCTGGATCTTTCTTTTTCTCTTTCTTAAATATGGGCACTGTTTGCCCTTTTCCAAACATCCAGAACCTCTCCTGATCACCATCAGTTTTCAAAGATTATGGCCAGTAGCTCTGCAGTCACATCAGCCAACTCCCCCTTTGGGTGCATCCTGTCCAGCCCCATGGACTTGTACATGTCCAGCTTTTCTGTACCCATCCATGACAGTGCTCCAGTTATGCAAGCTCCCACCAAGTCTCTGTTATTCCAGTCTTGTCATAGTTTGGTGATTGTGTGAGGACTTCCAATTCTTTCTTCTTGTTTCCCAGGCTCTACGCATTCATATACAGTGAAAATCGCGTTTTCCGGCACTTAAGCCAGCATGCTCTATTAACTGGCATGCCGGCTTGTAAGGTAAAAGTGAAACTGGAAGTGCCCAACGTGGCACTTCCGGTTTTGCTGAGCCCCCATGGCCTGGGGCAAAGCAGCCTGTTCTGCTGACCCCCATAATAACAATTCTTTTCCCCTTTATCCTCTGCCCTGCTCCCTGTCCCTCACAGTGGGAGGGGCGGCAATGCGGCGGGAGGGGCAGCGCCACACCAGACATGGTAGGAGAGGCGGCCTCTCAGGTAACTGGCATATTTTGTTATCCAGCACTCCCAATTCTCCATGGGTACCAGATAAGAAAGCTTTTACTGTATGAGATTCCGCGCACCTTCAGATATGAAACTCATGGGGAGGTATGAATGAATAAACCCCCCAGTATAACACCCTAATCAATAAAAGCTATTAAATTTATATTAATATTCAGAACAATCTCATTGCCTTTTTACTTCTTTTGAACATATGAGTAAAACATGAGAGGAATCCTTAGGTTCACTAAGACTTACTCTTTTTTTTCTTTCCCTTTTATAGTCTTATATTTGTCCAATTGCTTAACATAACTAAATAAGGGCACCCTGTCTAATGATAATTTCTGCTGCCTTGTCTAACCTGCATACTTAAATCAGCCAACATATGGTTGAGGACAGGGACAAAACCACCCCTACTCATTTCAGAAGCTTGTTATCTCTATAATGTACAATATAGGCCAAATCTTGGTCTTACCATTGAAGTTAATGTCAAAACTCCCATTGAGTTCAACAGAACCAGAATTTGACCACCTACTTCCAAAATGAAGTGATATGTTGTAAAGTTTTTATTTACATTAGATCATATGGAAGACCCTGGAGAGGCTGCAGGTGGTGAAGATTTAAATTTAGGCCTGAAAAAATATAGGCTTAAACTTGGCTAAAGAAAACAGTAAATAATGGATCTGGTTGTGCTTGGAAGTAGTTCTGCCAAGTGCAATTGAATTGGCTGTTTATGTGTGCGAAAGAAAGCAAAGTCCTGATTAGAGCTGGGTGAAAAGGAAACTTTTCTTTTGAAGGGCAAGAAATGTTTGGAATCCATTATTCATGCAGCCCTGAGAGTAAAATAGGAAGAGTAAACTATGTAAAATTTATCCTGGTAGGTCATATCCAACCCCAGCTAATGTTTATGGGAGTGTCTCTTTTGTCTTTAAGGGAAGCTGACTCCAGGTACATATCACCACCATAGAAGTGCTAACTCAGTTGTGTTTTTTCACTAAAGAGGGACATCAGAAATGACAAAAGCTTACAGAACATTTCTCCCAATTATAAAGTTGGTCTCACCCTACCTCACAAATCTTGATCCTAATTACTCAACCCTCCACTTGTCATACAAGTATACTTGCTGGAGATGATTGAGTTGGAGATTCTTCAAAAGTTCTGTTTCAAATTATCTTGTCACCAATACAAAAAAATCTGAGTTATTTCATGAAATGTTGGGCATTGATTTGAAAAAAGAGTGCTTATCATTTTTTTAAGATATTGCCAGGAGTAACAGAAAAAATTGTTCATTAACAAGTTCTTAGAGTTCTGAATACATTTTAAAGACAGAAGAAAAAAATCTGACTCAATGCACTTTTGCTTAAAGGACCTCTACAAGGGTATTTCACCCCAGCAGTCTTTCCTGCCCAGAGCAGGGGGGCTGGACCCAATGATCTCACAAGGTCCCTTCCAGCCCTAAACTTCTGTGAATCTGTGAACTATCTTGACATTGACAGGTATAGTCAGGACCCTGTGTTCCCTGAGACTGTAACTGTACAATTTGCTGAAGAATTCACCCTGTCTGAAAAATGCTCCAAGCTTATTAAAAAGTGTGTTTTTAAAAGTGTGTTTCTAGACCTCCTGGCTGCAAAAATAAGATGAAGCAAGTGTAAGCAGCTGTGCTGATGTCTGCCTGAGTCTGCAGAAGTCTGAAACAATAGCTCTGACAGGTATGAACTCTAAAACCTAAAGATGACAATTTGTGGTTTATTGAAAGCTCAAAATGTATCATGGCATAAAACCAATTGATTTTTATATAAAATATAAAACCCTATAGATTGTTCTATTATTTTTCATATTGCACCTAATAAAAAACTCCATGTAATAAATTATTACAAAATTGCCACAAATGTAGAGATTTTCAACCAAATTGCTATAGAGTTTAGGTGGGCTGATCCTCAGCTGACATTAATGGTCTTTGATGAAGGCATGACAATTTATACCAGCTGAGGAACTGCCCTATATAGACAACTACTGCAGAGTAAATCAGGCCTAGTAGTATATAGCTCCCAAATAAAATCAGGGCTACATTATGCTGTACACTTTACAATTACTGTGTAAAAGGCAGCCTGTGATTTCCCCTTGTTCCCTATTGCCCCAAATCCTACAATTAACTTAGTAGTAGTTCTTCTCTCTGAACACTTTTTTAAAATTCTATTTCTACTCTGCTTTTGTTTATTTGAGGTTTCAGGGGAAAGTTTGTTCTTTATTGTTGTTGTTCCCCCACTAATTTCCTTTCATCTAGCATCAACTAAATCTACATAACATCCACTTCCATGCTGCTTACTCAACACTAAAACAGTTTTAAAGTGAATTAAATCTAATTTATTTTCTGTGTAGGAACTAAAGACTTTTATGAAAGCTATTCTCCCTGATCATGCAAAAAAGAAAATGAACAGCAACACAGAGCAGGACTACGCTGAACTCACAGAGACAAAGGTACTGTTTTCTTTAAGGAGGAAAAAAAATCACTCTTTTAATATTCAGAACTTGGACATCTCTGCATAGAAAATATTAAGCTGCTTTTCCCTTCTTGCTCCTCCTTTTGCCATTCTGATTGTTGGATATATAAATTAAGGTTCAGGATGCTACTTACAAATCGGTTTTCTTGTCAGTCAGCACTGGTAGCCCAACTGGGGGATAGTTCACAGGAAAGGGAGACCAGGAGCTTCTCCTGTAAAGAAATTTAAAACAAAGCAAAACTTCTCTGTAAGAAAAATAGGGGGTGGAACTGCATGGTTTCACTAATGACTTTGCAAACATTTAGTCAAAAATAACCTAGAAACCTGGTTGCACTTTATTTAATATTCAGATAAGGACCATTCACCCGCTGTTAAGCTACAACATCTACAATCATTCTTTGAATACTGATAATTATATGAAACAGACTCCCCTAGAGGCTGGTAGTCTAGTCTGGATTCACCTGGAATACAAAGATGAATAATATAGCATATTACATGCATACAAGTAGTTGCAATTTATAGAAATGTCTATTTATGCTCCTGAAAGAAGATGTATATTTCCCTAGGGAAATGGTATAAGGTGATATAAACCTACATGCAGTATTGTTTGCATCCTATCTCCTAATGTACCTGTCCTTGATTAATTCATAAATAAATAAATAAAGTTGTATTTATCCAGATGAATATCTTTCCCTATAAGATCATAAAAGAGAAAATGTTAACAAAGGGATGTGTGTGGCCCACTGTAGTGAAGGGTTATTCATCACAGATACATGAAGCGAGTATTTATAAGAGGCATTTGAATGGCTTGGAGTGGATTTTTCTAAAGATTAGTAACATGATTATGAATGTGTTCTCTCGCTCTCTCTATCACCCCCTTCCCCTCCTACTACTCCCATCAGGTGCCTTGTCCTTGTTTTCCCCTCTTATTTGATGATGGCTGATAACACCTTTCCTCCACCAGGGAAGCAACTGGGAAGTTTGCTCCTTCCTCACAAGACTGAGGGTATAATTAGAACAACGCACCTGCTCAGTCCTCCAGTGACTCAGTTAGTCTACATCCATGTCAAAATCCATGCTGTGAGGGTAATTTGATCATCTCACTTAAAAAAAAATACTTTGTTTGAATAAACCTCATGAACAAGGCTCAGTTGAGCTGTTGGTATTTTTTTTGGTGGGGGTGCGAGCTAAACTATTTATCTATATTTTGGTAGTGCCCTAGGCTCTAAGTGAGATTAGGATACTCTTGGGTGAGAGAGAGACACAGTAAAAAGCAGGTTTATCATGAAAAAGCTTGCAGTGTAAATGAATAAGACAAATAAAGAGTGGGAGAAAGAGAACATACTACCTTCACTTTACAGGTGAGAAATCAAGGTGCTGAGATTAAGGTGAGTTTTCAAAGGCATACACGCATCGAATACCCAGTAACTCAACAGAACGTACCTGCCCTTTGTGTCTTTGAAAATCTCCTCCTGAGAGCCTTGCTTGAGATCACATGGGAAGTCTTTGGCAGGGCCAGAAAATGAACCCAACTCTCCGGAGCCCAGGGCCTTAATTACAAGACCATCCTTCCGCCCACAAAAGAGTGAATCGTAAAAAATGAATTATTACTCCTATCAGAATTGCCTTTCCTGAATGCTGATTTTTAAGGTTTATTGATTGACAGTTTTAATAGAAATATGATTAATTTAATCTGAAAACAAGACTTCCCTCAAAGTTTACAACTGGGCCGGTTTTCTTAAACATTAAAGAGTTACAGTCCCTATTTTTCTCTCTTGTCATAGACACATTTTTTTACATGCCTACTAAATATTGTGTGTGAAGAATGTCATGAGTGTATACATATAAAATCATTAATAAGCAATATTGACATGAATTAAGTATAAAAAGAAAAGAGCATTCTATGATAAATTTGCAATTTCAGTTTCTGAATCCAAGCTATATATCCAAGTCCAATGTACCACACTTTGTGTTTTCCACAGATGAAACAGGAATTATTACTAAAAACAAAAATGTTTTCATAAAGGGGAGTCTGCTTTACTGTACTGGTATTCTGATAAGATTTTTCACTAAAGCCGGAGGCAAATTGGAAAAAAAGTCCAGCTGATTTCATTTAAGATAATATAGGGAATTTCAACCTGGTTGTGTTTTTCTAGTAATAAAAGCAGATGGAAAGAAAGCTCAGATGTAAATAGATGATCTTTAAACTTTAAGAGGTTGGGGAAAATTCTCTATAAAGTCTATAATACTTTCAAGTTTTCAAAAACAAAGGGATGTATTTAGATATCTCCTTGCCCTTTTTCTAATGATTGCATTAATTCATAAAATTTGAACTCCAGAATTTGAAGAGCAGTTGAGGATTGAATTTAACCCCCTAAATACAAGCTTGCATATTTATTTTTGTCAGATCCCAAAGGGACAGAAGCTTGTTTTTCAGATCTGATTCAGTTGTAGACCAATATAACAGGAAAATATGTTATCTTGTGAGATGTCTGCTATCTTCAGGCTGTGAGATCTCAGTGTCATCAAACTCACACAGGGGGTACATACAGACATAGGGAGGTTAGGTGGAAGTTAGACTGCATTAAAAATGGCCACCCAATCTAACTTAGTTCACCCAGGTGTGGACCTTATGCTTAGATCCCTAGCGAGGTGGATCTAAGCATGAACTGTACAGAAGTTGAGGAAGGTTAGATCAGTCTAAATATATCTGACCTGATTGAAGTGAACTACCTCAGAGGTAGTCTAACTTAGATTGGGTTTGGTGAGACTGATCTAACTGCACTTCTGTACAATTCTGAACAGGCCCAGCTGCTACCCCAGCCCCAGGGCTGGGCTTTTCCTACCACTGCCCCTGGCAGCAGGTTATTTTTAGCTTCCTGATCTCTCACCCGACTCCCAGATGGGCAACCTCCACCCCCCCAACCCCGAGCCCACCAAACACCCCATCCTTCCACCTCCTCCCAGTGCCAGGAGCCAAGGAAGTAAGTCATGGTGGGGGGAGGAGCGTACAAGATCAGAGGGAGTTGGTTCACTGAGGGTGATGGTTCATCTAGGGGCTGACGGGGGGGTCAGGAATTAAAAATAGCCCCTGGTCTGGAACAGGAGAACACCCCCCCCCGATCCCATCAGTCCCCCTGATCATCCCTAAACCCCTGACAATCCCTCAACCCCTCTGCAGACCCCACTTGCCCCCCCCCAACCCTCCCAGCAGCCCCCCCATCCCAATTTACCTTAGATTGGGTGGCCATTTTTAACTCCATCTAACCTCCCCCTAACTTCATCTTCCTCCTATCCTTCCTGAACATCTGTACTTACCCAGGTAAAGCAAATCAAGATCTGGATCCAGTGCTGTATTTAGGCACAAGCTAAGAAAGCTGCAGCTTAGGGCCTCACATTATGAGGGTCCTCTAAACCAACCCCCGGGCCAGAATTGACTGCAGACCGGCAAACTGCGGCCCCACAGAGCCAGGTGGAGAGGCCACAGCTCCTCCCATAGGGCCCATGGCACCCGCAGTTGAGACTTGGCCCACCCTCCTGCCCAGGGGTGGAGGTAGCTTTACCTTTGTTCCACTGGAAAATCCAGCTGCAGGGCTCCGCGCAGGGGTCTGCAGTTTGCCGGGCCATGGCATAGAAAGGTTGGGAGCCCCTAGCTTACGGCCCCACCCTGTCATAATCTGGCCCTGTCTGGATCTGAAAACTGTTCACTGACCAATCCCAGTTCATCATTAGGGCAACACATATGGAACTTTTCAAAACCTGATTGGGTTCAAGCATTGTTTTATTGGAAAAGATCAGCATCAGCTCAAGAGTCCACTCTTTGTGACCTCCTCCAAGAGCAACAGCTTCTATGTTCTGTCTGTTTACCTTTCTTTGCCCTACTCACTTTCATCCTCCTAGCCTGGGAGGTGCCAGTCGCTCCGTATTTCCTGCAGGATCGTTAGAGGCTACCTGACCAGTGATTCACCTCTACCTTCACAACACAGCAGCAGAAGTAAACAGCTTCTAGATTCAGCTTGGAGGTGCAGATGCTTCAGGTTCTAATCAGGTAGCTATTGAGGTTTTTAAAATAATGTAGTAGAGATTATGAAGTTTTTTGCCACTGAACTGAGCCCCAAATCTGCTACACTATGACAGGGCTGTTCTCCCTCACTGAATCTGCTCTCCATAGAAAACAATGTAAGGTCTTGGAGAGACAATAGACCACACATGTCTTTTTTCTCAAAGACAATGAAACAGAAGAGTATCCTAATGATTTCCGAAGGCAGAAGGGAGGTCCCCAAGGTCCCAGCGGAAATGAGATCAAGCAAAAGCAGCTTTGATGGGTAGTTCTGGGTCGTTCAGATCTGTATAGAAACCCAAGACAGCCTGCAGGTCCACCGCCAAGTCCTGTGAACCAGTGACTGGATATCCTCACAAACCCATACGTATCGAACCCTTTGGTGTTCTATTTTATTCAGAGCCCTGACTGTTGACTCAAAAATATATATAAGCCAATTAACATCATATGACTAGTTCAGACTAATTGTTAAAGGTCAGATAACAGGAAAATATTTCTATTTGACAGTCTAGTATTTTTCAATTGTTCCTCTGTTATACATCTAAGTAAACATTTGTTCCACTTATCATTTTTGAGTAAAAGACATGAATCACTTGACTAGTAAAACCACAACGACAGCTGTTGCTTATTAGAAACAGTCATCTTGTTCAAGGGCCTGCTACAGAAGGATTCTTAGCAAACTGCTTTTGCTTTTAGTGCTTTACACTGCGATGAAAGGAAGCTTGTAGAAACTAGGACATTCTTATTTCACTTGCAGTATTTCTGAAACACGTAAATGAAGTCCAAGCCACTGAGGCTGAGCTAGAAGACCATGAGGAACAAACGTATTCTCACTCTAGAATACTACAAAATGTTTAAATTACACTCATTTCAATTTGTGCAGTTTATATGATTCTGCATAACATGGGAGTTGCACAAAACTGCACTTAAGAGTGTCTCTGGAAATAAACTATGGTGTTTCAGGCCTAGTATTTTAATGGTGGATAAAATATTTATACCCATCAACATGTGTAACCCATAAATATTTTCACTAGTCTCTGGTCCTGGGGAATAAATTAATTCTGGGTTCATACATTTTTTAGAAAGTAATCACTGGTCATTACTGTGTTACCTAAGGCAGGGGTATCAAACACATGGCCTGCAACCTGGATCTTGCCCAGAGAGCCGGGTAACCTGGTGCAAGAAAGACAACTGGGCAAAGAAAAAGAGAGCAAGAGATGTTTATGGGGTTGCTAATAGGTAAGGACCTACCAAATTCATGATTTTGCAGTTTTCCCAGAAACAACAAATTTAGAGGTCCCCCGTAAAAAAGCTCTGGTCCCCACAAAAAAGCATGGGGACCATGAAAAAGTGGGAAGACAGCAGCAAGCCAGTGGGGGGAAGGGGGAAGGCAGTTGCAACCAGAAAAGGGTGGGAAGCCCTGGCATCCTGGAGCATGGAGGGAGGGAGAAGGGGGCCATCTGTCAATCTCTAGGGAGGGGAGGGACTTCTGGGGCCCCTTGGCCATTCAAAGCCAGGGAGGAGGGGAGGTGTGCTCCATGCTTTGCTGCAAAAATGGTGCTCAAAGCCACACCAGGACCATGAAATACAGAGGCGGCCTCCGTGAATTAGGTAGGTCCCTATTAATGGATAAGGAGATATTTCCCTTTTAGAACACTGGCTCAGATCCAGTTTGTCCAAAAGCTGATGTCTCTATGCTATTCTCTTGGCCTATGTCAAATGAAAATCCCTAATCATCAGGCATTTAGCAGACCAAAGCTCCCATAGTGTCAGCCTTGAGCAGAGAAGCCAAAGAATTAGGCTGGCCATAAGGAAATCTGGGACACTGCCCCCGCTTCCCTCATGCTCTCACAAATCAGCAGTGCCTGCCTGCCTGCCCTCCTGCAAGGCACTCCATGCTGCTCTGACTTTTAGCCAGACTGTGGCCCATGCCCCTGCAGTTCCATTATAATTCTTAACAGCCAGCTGGGACTGGCCTCTGAAATCTGGGAGCATCCCAGCTAAACTGGGACATATAAAGAGTAAATGAGCATGGAGACTGACCTGAGCCCTTTGGAGCAGAAGTGAGGCACATTGGTGGGGTAGTGTAGAGATGCTGACCACTCTGCAGCACCTGCCTCAGTGGGATTTGCATCTTCCGGCCTACTAGTTGAGCACCTTTCATGAAGGCTTGGATGTTTTAAAGAACAAGCATTTAAAGATAGAGGGAAAATTATGAGCAGTAGGGTGAGGGCAAGGGAAGAGGAGAGCAAAGCAAGAAAGAATGAGGGGAAATATATAATGGAAGGGCATGGCTGAAGTTGATTAGCTGGAAATCGACAAAAATTGCCAGCCGTTCAAGAACAGTATTAAACTGCAAGTTACTAATGGCACTGCACTGCCCTTCATTCACCCTCCCAACAGTCACTGAAGGGAGCAGCTCTTTGCTGCGCTAGATGGATATTTGGAAGTCATTTGGTTTATGTAACATGCCTGATCCTACAAACCCTGGTTAGGCAAGTAGTCTATATTCACCTGTCATCCTATTGAAATCAAATATACTACTAGCGTAAATGATTATTTTAGAGTGGGCTTTCACGCTAGGGTCATCAGCTTCACGATACCTGATATGACAGTCTTTCTATCATAATTTAATAAAACAGGGCACAATTCAGATCAAAGGTGCCCTGGAGTATAAATTGGATTTAAATGGTGCATAGGCCTTTTGCTGTAGCTCTGTACACTGTGAACTTCACTCCCAGTGAATACTAATTTTTAGAGTACTTGTATTAGATTATAGATTCAGTTCTGTACCAGTGTGCGGAGCAGGGTGTGGCTGTGCTGTGCAGTCATTCAGCTAGGCTAGGAGGTTGAAGTACATTCAGATGTATAATTCTGGCAATCTGTGTATGTTGGTGATAAATGGGCTTGAAGCTTAATTAGCACTTAAATAGTGCATAGGCCTTGTGCTGGCAATCTACACAGGGGTGAATTTCACTCTATACAGCTACTTTGTACTAAGAATCTACAATATAAGGCAGTGAAATGAACTGAGAAGCTCATACTGATAATTGTATTGAAATTAAAATATCTCAGCTTCTGAGTCAGATGTACAGCAAGGGCCCGATTCAAAGCCCACTGAAGTCAGTGAAAATCTGTCCACCAATTTTTAATGAGTTTTGAATCAGACCCCTAGTGAATAGGCATGTTAAAGCATCCCTGACACATCCTAGTCTAGGAGAATAGTACACAGCACTACGCATGGTACAGGATTTGTAAAATGAATCAATTACTTGTAATCAACTACTTGGTACAACAAAGAATCAATCAGTCCATTTTCCATTCCACACATTTGCCCAAGGAAGAACTCCTAATTGTTGCAAGGGTAAATCAGCAAAGACATCACCATACTGGTTTTCTCTGTTTAAAAATTGCACATTTTCTGATAAAAACACAAATTCTCTGATTTAAAACTCCAAAATTCAAATTTTTCCATGACAAAAAACCAATGCCACTAATATATTTATCTATCTAGCTATCTAGATATAGATATATATATATATATAGATCTCTCTCTGTCTCTCTCTCTCTCTATATATATATATTTTGATATATAGGTATCAGTTGAACTCTGTTTTATTGATATATTTACAATTTTAAAGCCATTTGGAAACCTACCAGTGCCTCAATCACTATAATAAAATAAATTCAAAATACCTATACATTTAGGTGTTTGATTTGGGGTTTTTATCATGGAATATCAGAGCACTCCCTGCCCCCTTCACTTACCAGGACGCGGATCCAGCTGCAGCTCCCCCGCCCCACCCCCACCTTGTGCCAGAACCCTGCCCATGGCTAATGTCCCTCATTCCCCACCCATAGCCCCCAGCTTCCCATAGCCCTGCCAGAGACCACCAGCTGCCAGGGCTACAAGACCAGAACCTGGGTCCATAGCTCCCTGTGCCCTGCAGCAGCACCCAAGCCCTGGCTGTTGGCTATGGGAGGTAGCAGCTGCTGCAGCAGTGTGTGGAGCCCGACTCCCCCTCACCATGGGTGGCACATCCAGAGCGAAGCCTGTCAGGGGGAACAGATGTGGGCTGCCTGCTGCAGGCTCGGGGCTATCCACCCTACTGCCCTCCCCCCTGGGCCTCTGCAGTCCAGTGGGTGGGACCAGGCGGGGAAGCTTGTTGCTGCCACTGGGAGCTCCATGCTGCCATGGTGAGGTGCCCCTGCCCATCTGGCATCAGCAAAGGGCACAACTCTGTGCTTCCCTGACTGCTGCTGGGTTGGGCACGGGCCACCTTGCCATGGTGGCATGGAGCAACCAGCAGCAATGAGCTTCCACACCCAGTCCTGCCCTGCCCTGCCCCACCAGGTCCTGCACACTAGGCTGTGGAAGCCACAGGCGGAAGGCAGTTGGGTGGGGAGCTCAAGCCTGCAGCGGGCAGCCTGTGGCCACCCCCACACAAATCTGGGGGTACGTGCCCGCCATGCTCTCCCCCAGGAGTGTGTGCAGCAGCGGGGAGCCAGCCATGTGCCGCCAACTTTGCCCCCTGGATGAGCCGCCCATGGCTCCATTCTGCTCCTGGCCCTGGCCCCAACCCCGTGCACTGCCCCAGCTGGGCAGCAACCTCAGCCCCTACCCTGCCCAACTTCCTCCCTCCCTCCCTCCCTATGGAGGCCTCAATCCCACCCACCTCTGCCACCAGACTTACCTGTGGGAAGCTGCTCTCCAGGCTGCACATGGCATCCCCTGCCTAAACACCCTCCTCCTCCCCCCACCAGCCTGCAAGGGGAAACCCACCATTTCCCACATTTTTCTCTTTTAAAGGAGAAAATCCAGGTTTTTCTCCTTAAAATGAGAAAATCCAGGTTTTTCTCCGTGAAAGAAGAAAAACTGGGTTGTACTGCATTTTTCTGTAGTGAACAGAAAACCCAGATCCCTGGACATCACCCTTGCCAACCATATTATTTTTATACTGCACAACAAAATGGAGCTGTGCATCTGAAAACCTGAATGAAGAATTTTCAATGATATAGCGAAATAGGAACCTGGTAAGAATGGATAAATCACTCCTTAAGCATTCACTCCTCAAAAAAGCAAGCAAACAAACAACAACAAAAAGCATCCAAACTCCTCCCCCCCCCCCCCCCAAAAAAAAAGCCTTTTCTCTGTTTAGTAGCACAGATAAGCTTGATTAGGTTACTTGGATTTTTTAACATTCAACAAATACTATGTGTTTGTGGATATTACGTTTTTCAATCTTTTATCATATCTATTGTTCGCCAAAACGTATCTTTTAAGCATGTATATGAAGACCTATCCTGGACGGTCTCATCAACAAAGTGTATTTTACTTAGGTGCAGCTTAGGCTTTCATTATAAAAATGTACTAAAAAAATAAACTCTTCACATGAAATGGCAAATAGTCTTCAGCTAAATTAACAAAGAATCCTTATTATCTTCATCTTTATTGTTAAAGCATTAATTAAATTGTACTTTCAAAATAACAAAACCCAGGATCCTTGTAGGTTTATTAAACTACATTGGACATACTTAAGGTATTTTAAAAACATATTGATCTTCCTTGCATATAAGGCCGTATTCAAGAGGTTACTTAAGAACTCCCAAACTTTAACTTGCTACTAAGCCAACTGAAATTAAGTCCTGTTCACAAGTCCTGTTCACATTAAGTACCTGCATAACTACCATGCTTAATTGGCCCTCAGCTCTGCTTTCAGAAGACAACAAACCTTAAAAAAGTAACTACTGTGTTTTAACATATAGATCAGCATTTCAAAATTGTGCGCTGGCTTTTTAAAGCCTTGACTCTTCATTTTCTCATTAGTGTAGTAAATTAGTCAGTAGAACTCTTTTATCCCCCACTGGATTGGTGTAGAACTATTTTATTTGATTTCCATTGGAGTGTATTTGATTTCATTGTCATATTATTGAGAAGAAGGATTACAATCCCAAATGACTTTGCTAGCAGTCTACACACTCACTCTTAAGTCTGTCAAGATGTAGATGCCTTGCTTACAGCGTCAAAAATTCATCACTTCTTGCAAGGACTTTCTTGAATCAGTTTTAAAGGATCTCTCTGTTTGGCTGCTTTTTCTGTGCTGCAGTGCTAGTGAGAAACTGGAAGGTGGGTATGTATAACATGCAAAAGGTAACATTCCCAGGACACTGCTATATAGTGAGGTTGTGGTATATGGGTAGTATGATCTTTGTTTTTTAAAAGTCACAAATCTGGACAAATGTATTGATATAGTGTCAATTATAAGTTAACCAAAAATATGCAGTGATTATTTTCAATTGCTTTTTATGTTACGAAGAATATATATTTTTGAAATTGTAATATTCTGTCTGCAACTAAAGACATGCCCTCTCAGGTCCTTCCCCCACAAAAAAATTACATTTCTTCATCTCCCAGATCAAAGGTACAGTAAGTCTATAGAAAACAAATTAGGAATGTGTTATTCTCAATGAAAAAAAGGTCTCAGTGAGAGTTATAATTTTATTTTTTTTTAGTGTACAGAATAACATAAATCAAAAGAAGCAATAGTCTACCTTGTGTTTTGACTACTTTGACCCTCTTCAACCCCTGCCAATTTTTATCTCATTTTTGTTTAACTTTGTACATCAGAGTTTAATTTTAAAGCTGGTGCAGGAGACAGTGATGTATAGGTTACATCAAGTATAGCTTAAATTACCCTCTCCCTAGTGATTTGAAGTTGAGGGGAGGGTCTTACTCCAACAGCAGGGCGGGAAAGAGAAATGGTCAGAACTTGCCCTTTGAACCTGACCACCCTCAGCTACAGAAACATTTATGCCAGAACATCATTTATTGATTTTATTATATTTTAAGATCTCTTAAAACTGTTGGTGAAGTTTGCCATATATTAATTTTTGACACATGCATATAAAAACAGAAATATGGGTTAAGCAGAAACTATAAATATAGACAATACTGTCCAATAAACTTACAACCCTTCACTTATAGGTTTCCATTTTGGCTGATCATTCCTAGCAGCCTGTCTTTGAAAATAAATATTAGCTCTTTGATAAGCCTAACCAATCTGAAGATTACAGTTGCATTTGAGGATTAAAGTTTTGCTTATTTGATTTTTTTTTTCTGTTGCAGCAATAGGAGATAAATATTAATAAAATATTAGGGTCCAGTCCTGCTGGACAGAGCAGTCTCCTTGAAACCGTTGAGACCCTTTGAACAATTCACATGAGCTTTGGCCATTATTCTCAGCACCTATTGCTGTGTTGTCTCAGTCCACTAAGAACAAGTCTCCCGTGAAATGTTACATGTACCCAGCAATCTTATGAACCCACTGCTGCCACAGAAAACTTACACTGATGGGTAGCTCTGAAAACTCTCCATCCAATTATATACCACAGAGCTATGTATGTGTTTTTATGTAGTAGAATAAAAACCACAGGAAGAGCTCTACAACAGACCACAAAATGGGTTTGGCACCTGTGTCTCTTAGGAGTCTAAGTTTCAGAGTTCTGTTATCACATGACCCGCTGACCCAGGGATAGGAAAGCTGACCTTGTCTTACACACAGAAGTCTATTGCTATGACTCCCCTGAGAGCACAAACCAGCTGCAAACTGCTGCAATGATTAACCCTTATGTGTTGTAGATGTAACATCAAGTCATGGTAATAAAGCTTTCACTGCATAACAGATCTCTTGCTTTGTAAATTGTTGCTCTTATCAGCTGCACTCTAGGATGTTATCCCTTTTCTGTGAAGCATGACTGCTGCGTTGTTCACTGGAAAGGCTACTAGATCTATAAAGCCTGTGATATTTATTCAATTGCTTGAGAGGATAATATATAGAATATACTCTGTTTAAAATAAAAAACCAGTACATCTTTCTGTTATCTCTTCCCTTATGTGTCAGAAAAAATAAAATAAAACAAAGCAGTTATGTGTATAAAACAGAGTGTATTAATTAATGCAGTATATAGAAATAATACAGTGTATTTGAATTTAGGAATATTTGCTATACAGAATTACAGCATTGTTCTTCCCAGTCCAGGACCTTGTGTTTGGCAGTAACTTATACTTAATGCTTCATTAAAATGGAAGCTCTTTAAGCCTTCAGAGCACTTGGACAATTATGCCAGGAAGTAGAATCTCTTCCAGGCACTGTGACAGTCAGTTTAAACCCTGACATATAAGGTGTGATTACCCTCTATTTTAGGATGCATAACTTCAGACTCTAGATCTGATCCTTCATTCCCCATGCACTCAGATGTATCCTGAAGTTGATGGCAGAGTTGAAAGTGCAATGAAAGCAAGATCAGACCCATTATTATTTGTTATAGTCAGGACTGGTTAAGTCATAGGCATGATAGTTCTGTACATAAACTGTAACTGGGAGATATGATGAATCTTAGCTTTCTTTACCTGGATTTCCTTCACCAAAACAAAATTTCTTATCTGCTCTCGACATGGAAGAAAAAAAAAAAAAAGAAAAGAAAAAGTGACCTCAATGTAACTGATGTCTGCTTGAATCTGGAAAGAGCCTGAAAAAATGCCTCAGAGAGATGTGAAGTACTCAGTGAGTGCATCTACGTGTTCATTAATGCACAGTAGTTACTGCACATTTAGTTTAGTACTTCTTTAATAAAATACTAACTGAATGCACAGTAACTACATTTACTGCGCAGTAGCACCGGCACATGGTTTTTTGTGATGCTTACTGCGCAGTAGCCTAATAACACTGTACAGTAGGTTATTAGCATGGTTTTAGACTGGTACACAGTAGGACTGTGTGAAGCTTCAGTCGCTGATTCGATTTGGTGGAGATTTGGCCTGATTTGGTGGCTGAATCTCTGAATCTGAATTGAATCAGGAGACCCTTTAATCTCTCTGAATCAAATCAGAACCTTCCGAATCGATTCAGAGAGATTTGGAAAGATTTGACAGTTCGGCCATAGACACAGCTTTAAATGTTTTTTCTACATACTTCAAGGTACCAGACAGCTCATGAGTGCTGCGATGGTGGAGCACATGAAGCGTCCCACAGGAGTGCAGGGAGATCCCTAGTGCGCTCAGCAGCAGACCCGGAAGTGGACCAGAAGCACTTCTGATTCACGTCTGGGTCCTCCAGGGAATGCACCCCACCCCCCCAGGCTCAGCAACTGATGCCTTCTGGTCTGGGGGGGCACCTGGGGTACCCCCGCAGCTGATCGCTGAGCTGGGAGGGGTGCAAGGAGTCCCCCGGTGCACTTCCCAGTGGACCTGGAAGTGGACTGGAAGTGCTTCTGGACCCCGGTCCACTTCCAGGTTCACCGCTGAGCATGTGGGGGGGGGAAGAGGGTCCACGCTCCTGTGGGAAGCTCCATCTGCCCCAACACTGAAGCATTCACGAGCCACACCTGGTACCTCAAGGTATGTAGAAAAAGAATTTAAAGCTGTGTCCATTCTCCGAACCAGCATCAGATCTTCAGATTTGGATTCAGTCGAATCAAATCAGGGACAGTGATCCGAATCAACTAATTGAATCGCTGTTCCTGATTCAGGTTGAATCGAAATCCAAATTGAATCAGGCCTATTTTGCACACCCCTACTGCACAGTGTTATTAGGCTACCGCACAGTAAGCATCTCATGTAGACGTGCCTTGTATGTCAAAATGGGTGTTAGCTCTGAGACAATCTGTTCTAGAGGTCCTGGTGACACCATCACGGTAGAGGAGCCTGTATAGCACAAGGAAAAGAGTACAAATGGGCTTGTCTCACCCATACAAGAAAATGTTTTCCGCTTACTAGTAGGCTAGGGATCCTTGCTTTAATTCCTTCCTTTCTGTAGGGAACGGGAAGCTCCAAGGTGGGACTTAGCAGGGGCTATGCTTCTAAGGTAGGAAATCTCACAGAAGTCTAAATGGACAGTAAGGGCATAGGTTCCCTGTGTCCTATAATTCATCTATAGCCCCAAATTGCTTTAATCTAGTCCTGGTCATGATTTTAACCACATCCATTTTTGTATTCAGCCACATCAGTGTTCACTTTATAACAAAAACATCTGGATAGGTATGTTTCTGGTGAGTTAAATTAAGTTACAATACTTATTGATTGCCAAAGTCAATCAGCTTCTGCTTCCAGCAGGCATTATTCTATGTTGAATGATGTATTACTGGAACCCAGAGGGCTGAATTTATCCAGGGTGTAACTCCATTGACTTCAAATTCATTGTTGGTATAAGTGGGTCCAACTCCACCAGTTACTGGAGATAACACCAGATTTATTTTGGCTCCAGGGCTTAAAAGGTACCAATTTTGGCTCTGGATTTAAGTTATCTGAACAAGCTTCTACAAAACATAAGACCACTATGACTGTTTTTTCAAACTTCCAGATAAATAGAATTAAAACAATTAAAAAACAAAATCAACATTCCCCTTTAGCATAAACAGTAGGGAAAGTAAATTAGATAAAAAACAAACAAACCTTGCTGTAACAGTGTTGTTATTAAGTTAGGGAAGTTCAGGTTTTCTGAAAATGTGAATCCTTAATATTAGCATAAAATTTACACATACCACAGGGGAAATCTGTAATATAAACCAAAGGTCAGGAGGGTAGAGAAGGACATGCTTCAAGTGTTACTGTTGTTTGTTTCTTTATAAATGACAACTGGGACAAAGAAGTATGCTGGGAGAAGAGCGGAGTAGCTGTGGTGGTTGTGCAACCCAGAAGATGCAGGATTCCTTTGTTCCCCAGAAGAAAGTGCTAGTCCCAAGTCCCTAGTTGGGGGCAGGAAAGCACTTGGGCTTGTGCTTTTCTCCACACTTCACAACCTATTTGAGATGGAGAGGGTGTTGCGTTAGGAGCCCTGCCTCTGGTGTAGTAGCGCTAACCTACTAGCTGTGTCCTCATGAGCGTGGACATTTGTTTCCCTGGGGACAAGTAGCAGAGTCTCACCTCGTGCTGCTGCTGGTTGTCCCCAGGGAACAACCATGCCATGTGCACTCTGGCACCCAGCAGGTTACCCCAGGTGGGGTAGGGGAGGCTGAGGCCAGCAACTGTGTTGGTCCCAACAGCCTTACCTGGGGTCCTCAGGGAGCTGCAGCCATGGCACTCTCGCAGCTGGGAGCCTGGCCGGCAATGGGAGCATGGCTATGGCTGGCCAGGGCAGCATGCTCTGCCACCATGTGTGGCACCCACTTTTTTTTTTTTTTTTGGCATGGGCTTTTTTTGACCCCCTGGATCTCCCTGGGTCAAAAACCCACCCCATGCTGCAAGGTAGCAGGCATGCCCTGAGCTGCATGTGTGGTGTCTGGACACGGCCATTGAGTGGAAAAGTTAGGCCCACTGGACTGGCAAAATCAGTTCCAAAATGATCAACATGCAGGTTGATGCCTTTAGTACAGACAATATTTTCCCAGAGGAACTGTATACTCCCCTCCATCCCAGGAATCTGTGGAAGCCCCTCTGTGTCAACACCAAGCAGCTAGAAAATACAATATGAGGCCTGTACAGGAAAGGTGGGAATTAGCCGCTCTATGCAACATGTTCCCCCACAAGCTAGGGAGTAGAACTAGCTATGAAAATTAGTGATGTTCTGGCACTATCTTCCCTTCCATTTTCCCTGAAAGGCAAACGTGCCTATTGTAGCTGAGGTCTTGGGAAGCCAGGAAAGAGGATTGTGGGGCTGTGTGGAGAGTTAGGAACTCCACAGGGATAGCTGATTTTCCTACAGAACCAGTTTTCAAAACTGCAAATAGTAAAGACTGTTTCTTATGTTTCTTTTGTAAGTCCTCTCCCCCCTCACCCTCCAAATTTCTCTCTTTTTCCTCCCACTCTATCATATCCAGGAACTCATCACCTTTAGTATCTAAGTGCCCAGAGGGGAGAATGCTGCAACAATTTGGTGAAATAATCTTGCCTAACTTCTGTTTTCTTCTCCTGGGGTTTTTCTGTGGGAGGGGAACACTTAGCCCATTAACTCCCATTAAAATCTAAGCTCTACTATTAATGGGAGTTGCATACAAAAAGGAAGGAGACTGACCTTTAAGTTCATTAAATAAAGCAAATTTTAAAAATAACTTAGTTAAAAAACATTATAGTGATGAAAATACAAGAACAACTGCATAGACATTAGTAACAGTGATAAAAACAAACTAGCAAATTATTGCTGAGGAAGATTTACCTCACTGGAATATTTGAGCCTCCATACTGATATATGCAATGCAGGGTTATCTTTACATGGCTCCTCTTTCAAAATATATTCTCCTTATAACAGAGCCTCTTTTTAACTCCCACTGGAGACCTCCTTATAAATGAGGAACTGGTTCTCAAGGGACTGGCCTGGCTACAAAAGCATGTTATTAAAAAAAAAATAGCAGAATACTAAGCAATATAATTAGCTCATTTCTTTATTTTTTTTTATCTTTAAAAAATGTATAGCCAAATTTTAATTAAACTTATTCTCTGGATGTTTGAATTGTATAAAACTAAGAAAATCTCTCCTATTTTAGAGGGATTAATTGTATCAATTTAGGGCTCTCATTCTGATCACAGATATGCAGACAGGTATCACCACTTTTCTTGCAAAAGCAACCACTGTGCCTCATATAAGATGCATGGTAATATGCACCCACCTATCTTAGGTCAGAATCTGCACCTTAGAGGTGCATTCTCATTTCCATGCGTAGGAATTTACACATGTAACTCCAATTGATGCTAATCTTCTTGCATGGGAATGAGCATAAGCCCTTTATTTCAAAACTGGCTAAAGAGACAGATTCAAAATATTAGTAGTAGTAGTAATAAATGTTAATTTACAGGTGCCTGTGCCTGAAAACCTCTTGGTACCTTCACAGAAAGTAATTTAAAATATAATTACAATTTTTTAAAGCAATATGATGATAGGAAAGTCAGGGCCTGATTCTTAAGAGACAGCATTTTCTAGTCATTTCCAGTGAGGGTCTTCTCTTGACTCTCTGTGCTCATAGTTAAGTCATTCAATCTGTCTTTGCCTCCAACTCCCCATCTCCCCCTTTGCAAAGTGTTTTGAGATTTTTTTTTTAAGCAAGACAAGTGCAAAGTGTAATTACTTTAGTATTTTTATATTACTCATGTACATAGGACTAAAGATTCAGCTGTTTAATGTATTAATGCTCCTCTGCCTCAGAGTTCTTAAAATGGAGGGAGGTGAAACTGGTTGGTTTATTCTTTTCAAAGCTTGGCAACTGTCATTTCCTGCATATAGCCCCAAACATCTGAGGCTGGTGAAATTAAATAAAGTGTGAGCATCCTTTGGTCTACAGGTTTCTGCCTTTAAAATAATTCCTCATGGTAACCTTAACAATAGTATATAAAAAAATCCCCATAAAAGAATCTGGAGTTCGGATGGAACTCTGCCTGATATCTGAACAATTATGGAGCAGATGCATCCACTCCGAACAAAGTGACCTTTTCATCAAGTTACAAAACATTAAAGGTTAAAGAATGTTTGAAAGGAAGTTAATACTTTTAAAACATTAGAAAAATTGCCATTCTTTCAAGACCTGACCAAAATCTGTGGGAAACTATAAGAGGATAGTTAGGAATATAACATTCATAATTTAAAGCAACACTTTTTATGGAGGAATACAAAATATTTTGCATTATCTGGTTTAAATCAAAACTCGGAATGAACTTTCCTTTAAGGATGAAATGAGATTTGATGGGAATAAATACCCAATGAAAGGAACCTGCTGTAAAGCTGGTTAATTGCAATTTTTAAGTCACATTTCTTTCTCTCTAGTGTGTACAGATGACATGAGTACAAAGAGAGCAAATCAATGATCGTGTCAGATTTTCTTAGTTTCCCCGTTACATCTGACCTGGATGGTGCAAACTCTAGTCACTAGTAACAGAGAAAATAGGACTATCAGTCCTGCTTTATCACTACTCTTCACCTTAATGAGCACAAACAAAAACCTTACAGAAATGGTCTGCTCAAAGTTCTGGGGATGTTGCTCTTCTCCTTAAACTGGCCCTGTAAGAGAAGTAGCAAATGTCAATTTATAACACTTCTAAAGGCATTGTGGTAAGAAATCTGGTGTGCTAAATTCAGATATAATGAGCTGGTAGATAAACAATTTATTGCCATGCCCGCGTGTTACCTGTGTTTATAATGGTGCCTGGAATCCCCAAATGAGACCACCACCCCTTTGTGCTAGACACTGCAAACACAGTGAAAGGCAGTCACCATCCTACAGAGCTGACAGGTATTGCATAAGAGGTGAAACAGACACATGAGTGGGAGCGTGTGTTTGTCCCGGGACTAACAGCAGCAGCACAATGTATGCCACTACTACTTGTCCCCAGGGAACACCTGTGCCACTTGCACTCTGGCACTTGGCACATTACCCTGAGTGGGGTAGGGGGGCTGAGGCCAGTAACTGGGGACCTCCAGGAGCTTCAGCTGGCAATCCTGCAGCAAGGAGCCCAGCCGGCAGCTGGAGCAGGGCTCTGCCTGGCCAGATTCCGATTTTGGGTGGTGTGCACTGCCACCATGTGTGCCACCCTGGTGCTTTTAGGCATGAGTTTTGCAGCACCGCATACCACATGTCCATGCTCATCTGGATGCACCCAGAAAGGCTAGGTGAGTTCTCCAGTCACGCACAAGATCCGTGGTAGAGCCAAGAGTAGAACCCAGGGGTGCATCCAGATGAGCATGGATGTGCCACAGACCCAACTGCAGTGCCACATACCAGACACGATAAGTTCCCTGCACCTAAACCCACACTTTAAAAAAGTGGGGTGGTACATGTGGAGACAATGTGCACCACCAAAAACCAGAGCCTGGCCAGCCAGAGCCACACTCCAGCTACCGCTCTCTGCTGCAGAAGCACCATGGTTGCATTTCCCAGAGACTCCCAAGACCCTGGGTAAATCTGCTGAGGCCAGCACAGTTGCCTACCCCACCCGGGTCAATGTGCTGTGCACCACAGTGTGTGTGGCACGGGCATTTTCCAGGGACAAATAGCAGCACAAAGTGTACTGCTGGCACTTTTCCCCAGGGAAACACCCCCCCCCCTCAGCTTTTGGAGTTCCTGCTTACTGAAGCACTTCCCAGGCAGCTGCACACAACCTGAGGACCCAGTGCTGTCACACTATGGTGCAACTGGTGCTTGAGGATCAGCCTAGTCTGCTCTGGGGTAACTGTCCTGGCACTGGAGTGCCTCCTCCCTGAAGCAGCTGAGACTTGTCCCAAGCATGAGGTGAAAACTGAGCAAAAGCAAGGCTCTTGCACAGCTGTAATTGCCTCAAGGGGCTTGGAGGAAAGGTGCCTGGGGCCAGGCTTGCACAACATGCCTCTACTTAGCACCTGGGAGCTAGGCCTGGCTCTCACTGTGCACTGCTGATGGGTGGCAGGGCAGTGTGCCCACTTGCCCTGTACCTAGTGCAGTCTCCTCCTGTCTCCTAGGCCCTGATGTGGCAAAACTCCAAGCAAAGCCACTGAGTGGGAGCTTTGCCTGAGTGAGGAACACAGGATTGTGCCCTCTCAGCCTCTCAGGGGGGTGGCTACTGCTTCCTTTGAAATTCTTCCCTGGTCAGGCAGGATTGTATTTTGTGGGGCCTCTGCTGGGTGAAGTGAGAGATTTGCAAGACATGGAAGAAGAAACAATGAAAAAGAGGAGAGAAAATGCCATTTCCTTTCCTCCCTTCCCTGTAGTCAAGGCAAAGCCCATTCAGCCTAGGCCCCCTTCCCGCAGACTGCTTCCCATGAGCTAAATTAAAACTGCAAAGAGGCAAGAGGCTGCATGTTGTAGAAGCAAAGTTTGCACAAGGAAACCTGCCCATGTCACAGCCCTTCTGCACTCGGCTTCTCCAGTGCCCAGCTCTACCTGGCAAGGTTCCTCCCTGAAGAAGGTACACAGGGTACATGTGTGAAGCTTCCCTGATTATGCATAACTGAAGAGGTGCAACATGCCCTTGTTTGGATCCAGTGTCTTCTATAGATACCTTGCTTCTTTCAGGTGGATGCCTAAAGGATAATGCTATGTTATTAAAGTATTCCTGCAGGTAGCTGGCAGAGCAGTCTAGGTTGCAGGGATCCTTTTAAAGCAGCCCCTACTTTGCAGCTTTGTGCCTATGTGTAAAATGCAGCGGCAAAGAGCCACTTCCTTCTCAGGACCAAAGGCTAGGACTGAATGAACTCATCAAGCAAGAAGCAAGTGTCAGCAGCCCCTCAGGCCTGGAGGGCTGATTGCCAGGGGGGCATGGGCAATGAGAACATTTAGTCATTGCTTTGTGCGATCACGTTCGCATCACATTATGTCATGCAGAATTACACAGCAAAACAGGGATTTGCCTGGGTGCTTTGACTCTGGAGGTGTCACCTGAGACTACTAAGGGCTGCTCTTAGAAGGAATTAGGGTGGAGGGGTCCTAGGAGGCAGGCACCACATCTCCTCCTTCTCTCTAAACTCTCTCCTTCCCTTCTCTTTCAAAGACCCCTGTGGCTATTGCCCTCCAGCTTCAATGGCCAGGAGGTGAGCTTGTTTGCTGATTCAGAACCTGCCCAGTTTTACTCAGACATTTCAGAAGAAGAGGGTTTCACCCCCTCCCCCACCACCCCAAAGCAGAAAATGGAGTTTAAATAGGACAGCCCAAACCTGCCAAATCAGGAGTTCCTACAACAGGAGAAAGCTCCTGTGACTCTAGCAGGATTCAACTTGAAGGGGCTAAAGGAGGCTGAACTCAGAGCACCCACTGAAAGTGGGTGGCTAATTCTCTCTCTCTCACTAGCACACACACACAGTCAGCAAGGTTGTGTCCATACACTCACATGCATGCACACACAGTCAGCAAGGTTGTGTCCATACATGCACATGCATGCACACACAGTTAGCAAGGTTGTGTCCATACATGCACATGCATGCACACAGCAAGGCTGTGCCCACACATGTACACAGAGACAAACAGGTTGTGTCCACACACACAGAGCCAGCAAGGTTGTGTCCTCCACTGGTTCTTGAAAGGCGGGGGCCACAGGATGTTGTGTTATGTTTGAAGGCTGATGTCAGATAAACACAGGACACAAGGAGAGGTGACTGCAGGGACTTCGCTCCGCTCGGGGCGGTGACAAGCGAGGCTCATCTGCCTCCCCATGTCTGGCCCGGGCGGGTCGTGCCCCCCACGCTGCTTTGCCCGCCGCCCGCGGAGCCGGGGTGGCGGGAGTCCGCGGGGCCCGGCAGCTGCTCCGCGGGTGGCAGCGGAGAGAGGGCAGCGCTGCCCCGCGGGAAGGGCCTTGCTGCCAGGCCGCGCGCGGGCTCTGACACGTGTGCGGGCTCTGGCCCGCGCTACGGATGCACGTGCTGCGGAGACCTGATCCGTGCCAGCCAGGTCCCGCAGCCGCCGGGCGCGGGGAGTTCAATTCGAGCACACCCGGAGAAACAAGTTCCTGGGCATGGCCGAGAGCCACAATTTACGACACGACGTGTCACGATGCACCAGCGTCCTAGGTGCCCGCGGGCAGCGTGCCACGCTTTGGCCTGCAAAGCCCGCCCGCTGCCAGCCAAAGCGGCGGGGAGGCGCACGGGGCTGCAGCCGCCCCCGCGGGGCGAGCCCGGGCACAGCCTCG
This sequence comes from Alligator mississippiensis, assembly GCF_030867095.1. Classification (NCBI taxonomy): domain Eukaryota; kingdom Metazoa; phylum Chordata; order Crocodylia; family Alligatoridae; genus Alligator; species Alligator mississippiensis. Next base: position 58,818,238 of record NC_081833.1, on the reverse strand, counting down.
GGAAAGAGGTGGTTTCCAATGGAAACGCGAGCCCACCTCCCGGCTACGTCACTAGGGGGCACCCCTGGGTGCCGGTGCACGGCGCACAGGTGCTGTGGGGAGGGACGCAATAATGATCTCATTTGAATATGGTCTCGGCTCCGCCAGATATGATTAATTTCGAATCCAGAAATCGGTGTCCTTTGCCTATCCCCTCGGGGGTAACTGAACCCATCCCCTCTCGTAAAGCGACTGCTGATTGGGGGTAGAGACAGCAACATTTGTAATATCCTCTCATTTGGGAACCGAGTCATTTAGCAATGCCAGCCCTGGGTCTCCCCGCACTGTATCAGGAGCCAGTTCAAAGCACCTTGTTGGCAGATCAGGAACTTAAAAAAGAAGAAGAAATTGACAACTTGATTTGGAAATAGACGAGCCCGTTCATGTGCTCTGTCTGTCCAGGCTAACCCCAACCACCTCCGGGCGACTCATTTTTGTGCCGACTCGCTATATCCCCCCGCCAGTCCGACCAGGAGGGAAGGGTTTTGTTAGGGGTTACGCTTTGTCGAGCATCGACCTCGGTACAGTGGGGGGTTTTAATGAGGAAGAGAGAGGTGTACCGTATCTATGCAGAGCAACATCTTTAGTGCATTAAATCACAGGTGTCGTGTTCTCTTCTTGGCGTCGCTCAGCCAAGGCTGCATTCCTTGAGCGAGGGAAACTTTTTCAGGTGCTGCAAGAAATTAAAAAAATAATAATAATAAAAAAGGGAATCCCCACTTTCTCCTAGATCCTTCATATGCCTTTCAAATGAATCAGCTCTAGGATCACTGCCAGCCTATACAAAGGCGTTCCCAAAGCTTGAAGCTAGCAAACTTTGTCTAGGTAAAAAAACAAACAAAAAACCCCCCTAAACCCCTTCTTGCTAACACAATAGCTTTTGTTGGCACATATGGTGGAGTTTCAAGATCTGTAACCATTTTTCATAAAAGATTTTTCGACTGCCCAAGTTCATACATTACGCTACAGTAGCTCTGAATGGTGTTGCTTATTTTCTTCAAAGCAATGGCCAATTGTTTCTTCAGAGACCTTAGATCCTTTCAAGAAAAAAAGTGATAATTCAAAGAGGCTTGAATTGCGACGATAGCTTTAATTGCAATCCACCATTCTCTCCAGGAAGGGAGCAGTCAAAAGTGGACGGGGGTAGGGGATCCGGGCGGGTCAGGGTGACACGGGGCTCTGGGGACACACTTGGGCAGAGGAAAGCTTGGGGGGGGGAGAGGGGAGGCAGGGTTAGGGCTGCACTTTGGCAGCAATGTGGCCCCCGACTGAATTCCCCCCCTGCAAGAGCTCCAGGCCGTTCAAGGGCCAAATCTGCTCCCCCTGGCTGCAGTGTATCAGGAGCTGTGACGATCTCTCTACACACGCCCAAGAGATGCATTCGCCCAAGGCGCCCAACTTTTCTCCGGAGACAGGCAAGGCGCAGCAGGAGCAGGGCAGGGCAGGGCAGGGCAGGGAGCCGGATTCAGGGACTTGTGTGAATCGGTCGGAAGGTGCCGTTTGCTCCAGTTCGCTTTGGTGGCTATGGGGCAGCTTTGGGAAAGCGCAGTCCCATCCTCAGAGATTGCTCCCGGGGCTGGCAGAGGGACGAGATCAATGCACTGTCCCCTCTGTAGGACGGATCGCTGCTGCAGGCTGTGCACGGCTGAGGGGGCGTTTTATAAACTCGCTTTTGACACAGTCCTGCCTGGCGAAGCAGCCGGACCCTCTGTGCCCCAAGATAAAAAGTGCCACTTGAAACTGCACGCCTGCAGGCTCCCTGGCTGGGCGTGGAGGGGGCTGCAGTGAGTTTAGGAGCTGGGGCTCAGGCAGGGCAATGGGGCTTACCACGGCGGGGACGGCAGCTGCAGACGGGGCTGGAGTTTGCTCGCGACCCCTTCTCCTGCTTCTAAATCATCACAGTTGTTCCCTCGGCCGCTTTTGTGTAAATGTTTAAGGTCTGGGGATAGCTGGGGATTTTTTCTTTTTGTTAGGTTTACAAGGAGGTAAATTTGTTCCCAAAAAGATTAGGGGGAGGTTAAATGAGTCGCTCAAACTATTAAGACACTGTCGTTCTCTTACTTTCCTAGCAAATCTCTCCCCATCATGCCCACGCCTGACCGAAGTGGCATTGACGTCCACGCTCTGATCATCTGAGGCTGATCCTGTGGCAGGGCTGCAAGAGTCCTCTGGACAATTTACAGACCAAACATCTGGTTCGTTAAAGCAAAGCTACTGGACTAAGACAAACAAACGTTGCTGCTGTGTAAATTCAGTCACCAAAACAATTTACATTCAAGCAAAGATTGAAGCCCGAAGGAAAAGTTTCATTCATTTGTATTCAGCAAACTGGGGAATTTACAGGCAATTTTTTAAACAGAATTTGGGACTAATCAAGCTGAGCGGATGTCCTAAGATTTCTTTAGTCTCTGCCCAGATGCACCACTGCAGTGCTGATCACTATTGCCAATACTTTGGTTTTTAAAGAAGTGGGGTGTTGTTTTGCGTGCCCGATGCTTGTAGTCAAACTTGTCAGGTGCATACAAATCTGTTATAATATTGGAGTACCCGGTTTCTCCTTTGTTCTTAGCCAGGAGAAACTGGAGTGCTTTCCGCACAATTCTTACATTCCGATGATGCATCACAAAGCTTTTAAAAATACCCACTCATTCGCCCTGGACCATAAGAAAACGGTGGCATAGGACAACAGGAGGTATTTCGGGGTTGTTTGAAACGAGCTAGGAGAACTCCCGAAGTTAACCATAGGTACTTTAGTACGGCTCCTGCAAATCAGTCTTTCAGGATATGTGCTGTCACTGTAAATAAGTGCATCTTGCACATTAATCCATATCTAGAGAAGATCTTGTTGAGATAAGTCACTCGTTTGGTGGGGTCGTTATAAGTTATAAGTTATAAGTAATTAGCTGAGAGTGGAGTACTCTTAAGGAGAGTCTCACACTGCTCTTCACAAACTTATTTTCTTCTATGTTCTGCAAGGTTAGGAGATTTCTCTCCCTTCCTAATGCTCCAGCGGTAACAGTGCTTTAGTTCTTTTGCCTGAGAAGAGCTGGTTCCTTTCATCCTCTATTTATGTTGCTTCTCTGCCATTAACTCTTTCACCTATTGGTTTGCCACTACCTTGCTGCGAGCTTTTCAAAAGGCCTAAGCAGTAATGTGCGACCCTTCTTAGATGCTTTAATTCGCTGTCCCTAATGACATTCAACTTGTGAAGACCAGGTCAGTTAGGGTTGGTTCTTTTGCCTTTATTTAAAGAATGAAGCAGCCCAAATTAGCCTGGTATTAACAAGGAGGATGTTACTCGGAGTAAATGGAAAACATCCAAAGAGCAAGCAATTTACACCTCGTGTTTGAACCTCCGAAAGCAATCAACCAATAATAACAAATCAATCTCTGCAAGGGACTACACACACGCACATACACCTAGACACACACTTCTGCCCTCTTGATTCCTAATGAAGGAGTGCCCAGCTTTAACACTTTGCTTAAGGGAGGAAAAAGGAAACAGAAATAGCATGTAACATGTTACTTTCTGAAAGTCATTTTCTTCTCCAGCAGCTCTTTTAAGTTTAATGAAGTTGAATATTGATCTCCCTCGTTTATTAGCATAACTAATAGTTTATTTCAATGGGCTTTTTATCGGGTCAGTATGCTACCCCCCCCTTCTTTGATTCCTGTTTAACGGACTTGTTTCTCATACCTCAGTCTTTCCTACAGGAAAATGAAATGATCAGAGAAAATAGGCAGCAAAGAAGGCCATCAAATGAAAACGTCCAGCTATAGCATTCCTAAGAGATGTAAAGTTCAGAAGTGGCGGTTATCTAATTATGGAACTTTTCTTAGAAATAATAGTATCTTTATTAAACCTCCGGAAAGAGCTAGCTTAGGGCTGAGCCTTATGTGCTTGCTGAGTCCTTGTGGTTGTAGCCTGTAGAGTCATCGATTTTATGCATCGTGTTTGTAAGTGTTACACTTAATAAAATTACGGGTTCTGCTCTTCTGTAATAACCTGTGACCCCAAAATAAGCTGACGCACTTTATAGAATCTACATTTTAGGCTGTAATTCGTCTGATAGAAAGTTCAATAGCTGTTTCTTCCTTTAAATCGAGAGAGTTAATATACCAAATTACCCTACAACTTGCTGGCTGTTTTGGCAGTTTGTGCAATGCGTGGGTCTATACACATATGTCGATACGTATGTATCTATTCTCTCTCACATGACTTACTGTTTCTACTTGACCTGGGAAAAGTCCACCGACTACTGTTTCCAAAAAGTTTAGCTTCCAACGTTAAAAAAGGACTGATCTCCAAACGGCCCGTTTTTACTAGATTATTACCCCTCTAATGCCATAAATTGCTATTGGCCCTTCTAAAGAAAGGGTGAACTTGTAAATATTTTAAAACAAACCTCAATATATAGCACTTGCTCTGGTTTTCTTATAAATGTCTCTCTTAAGTGACATCGCTTAGCTTCTGCTGTTGCAGTTTGCTGGCATCTTCCAAACATTTGTGTATTTATGCCTGAGTGAAAGCCGTTCTGTGATCTCTGCTTTGTTAAAATATAGATGTTACTGAATTAATAAATGCATGCATATGTGTAGAGAAGAGTACAACTTGAACAGGAAAAAAAAATGTCAGCACACACATACACCCAGTCAGAGTCTTTAGAGGCGAAGAAAGTAAAAGTAACTGCGATCTTGCAGAACCGCAGTACATAAAAGACATTAACCCTTTTCTCTGCATAAGCTTTTTCGAGTCCTTGATCCATCATCCAGGACCCTCAGCCATGTACCGTGTAGTCAAAGCAATAAGGCTCTATTACATCATGCACATTTTATGCAATGATTGCAATCTGTGAATTTGGTGAAAGATGAACAGAGTTGGGAAATAAGAAACTCCTTGGTACTTGCAGAAAATAGTGATTGGCCACTACAGCCCTTGGTTCAGGGTGCTCTGGTGCCAACTAATAAAGAATCCAAGTATTTTCTGAATTACAGGGTGGATCTTTCACATCTAAAAATAGCATGAAAAGAAAAAAAAACCCTATACTTCTACTTCCTTTTTTAATTTCTTTAGCGTTTTTAATTCATGCTTTAAATGTTGCTAATCTTAATCCCCCCCTCCCCCCAATGAAGTAGTCGGTAGTGCTTCTCTCCAATTCAGGAGTATAGTGCCTGTGAAAGTTTGCTGTAGCCTCTCACGTTGCAAAGCTATGTGAAATACTCCATCCTGTATAGTGTCTGTTGCAGAACTTCATTTGCCTTGGCTTGCAGTCATTTAAAACTGCAGTTTATATATTACTCAATCTCTCTGCTTTATTTGATACAGATTTAGCGGTTTCCCCTGAAGAAATAGAAAATGCATCTGGTCTAAGTGCTTAACACGCTGATCCTGCCCATTCCTGCAGTCCGTCTGCACTGCCTTTGGCAAATCATGTATCCTTTAGGATTATGCTAAATTATTTAGGTTTCCTATTTCCTAATTTTAATATAAAGAGGAAGGGGGAGAAAAAAAGGGAGAATGAGTTATTAATTAAAGCCTAGTCCTCTATGTTTCCCGAGCCTGCCTAACATTTGTAAATACTTATGCCGCGGCTGATCCACTCCTTCCTGGTTAAGTTGTTTAGTATGTTAGTTATTTGTATTGAATCACAGGCTATGTTATGTCTGATGTGTTGTCGTTGCAATGTGCAGTCAGTGTGACACTGATGGATGCGCCAATGGTTAGACGGACAGATGTTAGGGCGGATCTAACGGCATGCAATGCCATAGCAGCAGAGAGAGAGAGAGAGAGGGAGAGGGGGAGTGGGAGAGAGAGGGAGACTGGGCTAAAAACATCCCGATTCAGTGAAAGTCGCTTATTTCTGGTGCAAACAACGCAGTCACACACACATTCACACACACACACACACACACACACGCAAGCACACACACACAGGATTTTGGGGGGAGTGGGGTAACGCTTCAGTGTAGTCTTAAGCAATGTGATCGCTGCTTCTGCGAGCAGAGACTGTAACTGTGAGAAGAAACCAGCAAGTATCAATGAAATGGAAACTGAGCGAATTTGGCAGCAGAAGCGGCATTTGACAACTCACCATGATCTTGTTTTCAAGACATATTTCGTTTTCCCCCAACAGTAGCAATTTCCCGGGGACTTTAGGCGACTGCGATTTTTTTTTTTCATCCTAAAGACCAGCTTTTTTTTTTTTCTCCCAATCAACTCCTAACCACCACCATCACAACAATCTATATCTATATAGATAGATAGATATGTAACTTCTCCACCCTGTCATGAACGTCCTGCAACTTGAAAAGAAAAAGCAAGAGCAAAAAAACAACGTCAAGGCGGCTGCAGGAGACGTGGAGACGCAACAACATCTGCACTGAGTCAGGTATTTGGAATTATCCCAAATCTTGAAGAATGGGGGCGAGTGGAGATTTTTTTTTTTTTGATCTTACCGTCCAAATGAGATCATCCTTTTTTTCCTCCCTGTGAACTTTAAAAAAAAAAGGAAAAGAAAGAAGAAAAAAAAGAAAGAAAAGAGGGGAAATTATTTGCTACTGGTGTTTGCTTCACTTCTCTTAAGTAAAGAAGGCATCTGGGACTTAAGGCGATTGGCTGCGATCTGCTGAAGCTGTCATTACATATCTATCAGCCACACAAAGGACGAGAGGAGGGGGGAGGAGGAGAGGGGGGAAAAAAAGAAAAGAAAAGAAAAGAAAAAGAAAGTGCAAGTGGGAGCCAGGAAGGTGTTTGGCAATCGCTGCTGCTCCATGTTCGTCAAGCACTTGAAACACTGCTCGAGTCCATCCCCTCTTTTTTTTTTCCGCCGCACATTATTGCAGCCCAGGAAGACACAATCAAACTCGCAGCGCATCGATTCGCTAAACCCGGGATTTCACCAATGAACTTGGACCAAAAAAATTAAAAAAAAATAAAAAGTGATCTTCAAAAAAAAAAAAAAAGCAACAAAAAACCCAAACAAACCCCAACAAAAAACAACCACCCAAGAGTTGGTGCGTGCATGGTGCGTGCGGGAATCGCGGCCCCCTGCCAGCGAGCCAGCGCCGCGGGCCGAAGGGATTGGGGCGCCTCGGCGAGGTGAGCGGAGCGGAGCAGAGCGGCCCCGCGGTGCCCGGCGGGGGCGGCCGCGCGGGGCTGGATGTGCGCTCGCGCCTGCCAGCTCCCCCGAAGCCGGGCGCGGCGGTAAGTTGGGCGGGAGGAGGGAGGGGAAGAGAGGAAAGGAAGGAAGGAAGAGGTGGGTTGGGTTGGGTTGGGTTGGGGGGGAGCAACTCCCCTGCGCGGGGAGGAGAGTTTGTTTTTAAATCCTCCTCCTCCTCCTCCTGGCGCCGCGGCCCAGGGCAGCCCCGGGAGGCTCCGGGGGCGGGAGGCAGGGAAGGAGCGGCCGGGCTGCGGCTCCCCCGCCCCGGCCTGGCGTGACGGATGCGCTGTCACCTGGAGCCGCGGCCGCGCACGGGGGCGAGGTGCGGGGCCGGGGCCGGGGCCGGGGCCGGGAAGTTGCAGGGGAGCGGGAGGCGGCGGAGCGCGGTGCCCCTCTCCCTTCCCCGCCGACTAGTTGGAGTGACACTGCGATCGTCTCGTTTCCCTTCAAGCTGTGCCTGTTGCCGCCGCCGCGCCAGCGCCAGCGCCGAGCAGGGAGCCGGAGGCAGAGCGGGAGGAGCGCGGACTGAAGCTGGGCCGGCTCCTGCCGAGACACCCCCCCGCTTTATGCCGTGATCTCCGCGCCCGGCCGGGCACGGGGTGCGGGCGGGGCGGCGGCGCTGCGGGCTCTCCCCAGCCCTCCCGCTCACACACCTCTTCGGGGGGCTCCCCCTCCTCCTTCCTCCGGGCCGATTTGTCAAACTTCCCCCCTCTTCTGCCAGCAGCAGCAGCAGCAGCAGCAGCAGGGCTGTCCTCTCCTCTGTGCCGCCTCCTCCGCCTCCTCCTCCTCCTCCTCCTTCTCGGCATCGCGTATGCCCAGCCACACACCAAATCTCTCCCCAGCCCGAGCCTGGAACAGCTCACCGGATCTGTGGGGCTAGAGCAACTCTTCCCGGCCGCCGCCGCCGCCGCTCAGCATGCCGAGGAGGAAGCAGCAAGCGCCCCGGCGCGCAGCAGGTACGAGAGCCGCCTTCTTCCCTCGGTCTCCTCCGCAGCCGCTTGCCAGCGGGCAGAGCCACTTGGGCTGGCGCTCGGCTCCCGCCCGGCCCGGCCCGCCCCGCTCCCCGGCATCGCACGCTGCCCGCCGCGGATTTTGCGGAGTAACTCTTGGTCTGGCAGACGCAGCACTTTGCCTGGGCGCTTCTCTCCTTCCGGGGGGGAGGGGGGCACCCTAGTCCCTTTCCTACTTCGGTGCCGACTTCCCGGCTCCCCCATTCCCCCCCGGGTCTGGGGACCAAGCTTGTGAAGGGCAGGGATGCGGCTCTCTCTCTCTCTCTCTCTGTGAACAGCGTGTGTAGCTTTTCTATGGGAAGGAAGGAAGCAAGGAAGGGAGATGTGCTGCCCATTTCCACCCCCTACTTTGGCACCTACTTTGCTTTTTCTTTCTCTTATTTGTTATTCAGTCTCCACCTCCTCCTCTCACATCCATGCAGTTTTGTGGAAGCCAGCCATCCTCTTGTTTTCCTTCCTTTCTTTCTTTCTTTCTGCAGGAAAGACCTTGTAGGGATACGTGGGGGGTATTTGTGTGGTGCCAGGGACTGAAGATGTGCATTGTTGCTTTAACATCAAAGCCCAGGCTAGGCTCCTTCCCTCAAGTTTCTCTCTTTCCCCCTCTTCCTCTCGTACTGCGCTGGGGACCTCTCCAGCGCACTTCCACATCCCCCTACTTGGTCACTTTCTTTGGCAACCTCTTGTCCTAATCCCATTGATTTCTCATTTCTGAGCCCAAGCTGAGGAGCTGCACAGGAAACCAAAGCGAAAGAGTCTGTGTGTTGTCAGATGACTGGCAAGTGTCTTTGATGCTGATTTTTACATTCTCCTCCATTTTTAAAGAAATACTTTACTGGGCTTTGTCTGGGCTTTACTCTTGTGTTTGGTTGTGTTTTCCTGATGCCAGAAGTGTCAACTCCTGTTAAACACGAACAGCATTTTCTGGAAAAGCCAAATTGAAAAGCAAAAAGTAAAAGGAAAAAAAAAATGTTACAATAATCTTTACCTGGGGATATGTGGGCTGGAAAAGGGTTTCCTTGGCCTGTTGCCATCCTTGATTTGATGGCTGATTGATCACCTGTCATCTGGCTGCCTTTGATCTATTCATTCCCGATAAACATCAATAAATCACTTGCCATGGTAACGCCAGACTCAGTGACGTCACATGTGGCCTGTCAACTCTCTGTCAGTGCAACTTTAGGGGCTTCTGGCTAGATGTGTGACATGCTGGGAATCACAGGGGCGAGTATTTTGGTGGGAATATTTAGATATGTAGAAATACAGGGCCTGTTTTCATTAGCGTAACAATTTGGGGAACCAGTAAGTGAAGCTTGAAGCATTCATAATTCTCACTTTAGGAGAGACCCATATGCAGTGCATGGATGGATGTGGGAGTTTTCCAAATGGTGTAGTAGTATTTTTAAGCAGTTCATTTAGGAGTGCATACTATAACTTAAATAAGGTAATCCTGCTACTTAACAGAGTATTGCCAAAAGCAGTGCTTTCAAAAAGCTGTGTGTACGTTCTAACAATATGACAAGTTCTCAAAGGGCCATAGTTTGAATTTAGTAAGAAGCAAGTAACACAACGAGTAACCGAATGTAAAGAACTCTGTCCGCATTTCATTCCCCACATCCCTTGATACCTATGTGAGCTGAACACTTTTTTTTTAAATAGAAGAAACCGTATGTTTTGCAGTAGATTGTGTAATCGTCGTCTTCTTCTGATAGTTGGAAAGTTTGCTAAGTTTTTTTTTTTCTTTTTTTTTTTTTGGAAGTGCAGTATTTATAAGATCTAGGAAATGCTACTGTAGCAAAATAATTTGCTTGAGCATTTTGACTTTCTATCCAGTGCCATCAATAAGGACAGTCTTCAAATGTGTTGAAAACTTTTGTCCTTTCAAAATACCTTGTAACAGCTAGGTTGTAACCTTAATTTACTTGCATGAAAATCAAGTTCTGCGAAGTTGAGCATATCCATCAAAAAGCTGACCTGTATTTTGGACTTTGTTCTGTCAGTGAAACTATCTTCAGTGCACACACATAGTGAGGCACTCTGTTTCTCAAGTGACCCATCCATGATGTGTCATATATCTTTTACATTTAGTAAAAGTGTGATCCCTTTACACTTTTGGTATTTTGGTTGCTATGTAAAATGTTTAACGTGGTGCATAAACGTTTCTTGCTGAAATGCTGCTTTAATGCTCACATTGGAAATTATAGTTTTATCCAATCGCAACATATGCAAAAGTGGGGTTCTTTTTTACACATTTTAAAGCAGCAAAGAAATAACAGGTTAGTTAAGAAATATTCATTACAAAAACTTGACTGCAGGACTAATAGGAGATGGAAGAATGGTTTTGCTCTATCAAAATGACCCGTCAAAACGACTTTGTTTCATATTTGATTTAATTGTCTCTCTCCTGACAGGCACATTCATCAATAGCTTAATGGTCAATCAGAAGTTGGCAGAGTGAGTGCTTTCATTCTTTCCCATACACTAGCTTTGGCTTTACTTTATCAAAATGCCTCTGCCTAATGGATATGGGGGATGTAGAATGACTAAAGGGCTACTTATTTAAGAAGAGTGAAAAAAAATATTTATGCTGTTGATAAGTGCATGAAGATAAATAAGTGAGCTCTGCATGAGCATTTTTTATTTTGAGGGGGAAGAAACTTCTAATTTTTTTTCGTCTTTTTGGTTTTACAACTGCAAGTTATAAGGTTCATGACTGCTTTTGTGGCATACTGAGAGTGATGACAAATTGATTGCTTTGTACAGATAGAGCAAAAAAAAAAAGGGGGGGGGGAATTAAAGATGTCTGCTGATTGGTAACTCAGGAAATCCAGTCCCCAGCAACCTTGAGAATACTCGAGAATTTTTTTTTCTCCAAACTGAAAGGTCCGCTCAGCCATAAAAAAAGAAAAGTTGTTTTGCCAGCTTCATTAGTGTTCACCTAATTAGCTGTAAACCTGATGGATTCCTGACAGCTTTAATGATTGGAGATGACAAGCTCCACGCAGTGTCATCCAGCAGAATTAGGTTTGCAGCTAGTTTGATGTAATCAAGTTGATATTACACAGTCCTGGTTGCCTTTAGTTGTGCATTAACTCAATTTTCTGCTGCAGGTGACAAATGGGCTTTGGTACCTGGATAATCATGTCATAGGAATTAGGGCCCTTTTAATGGTCTGGAGTAGAATAACAACAACAAAGAACTCTCAGCAGCACAGCGCTTGCAGACATAACAGACAGGTGCACAAATTCTTTATGTCTAGCCCAAGTGTTAACACCACACTGTAGAAGACTAAAGCTGTCTCTAAGAATCAAGAATCTATAAAAATGATAATTTCAGTTTGTTTACTGAAAGGCTCAGATGAGCATCTTGGATAAATTTGGGGCATACTGTCAGGGGATTGTACTTTTTCACTCTACACCTGTTAAAGCAGGGGGAAGATTTGAATTACAGCTGCTGTTCCAAAGACTTCTGTCATTTAAGTTAGAAGGGGTGAAAACACTTAGTAGTTAGAGGCTACAGTCTAGGAAAGCTAAGAGAGACTGTATTAATGGAGGCCAGTTTGGTTCATGCAAACAATAATTATCTATCTTTAAATTATAGCTTTTACTTGCTGTTTTTTTTACAAACATATCTATTTAAAATATCAGAAAAAATACAGTCAGAGTTCTCATTGGTAGGGAAGACTTAATACATATTCTGTATACATGTTATTCCACGGAAAGGAAGGATTCGAAACTGCAATCCTACGTTGGAAACTCGTTCTTTTTTTTTTTTTTTTTGGGTATGAAACAATTACTGTTTTTAGGCCTAGACAATAACATGGGTTATGCAGTAGATTGTGCATAATTCTCTTTATGCACAATTCTCTTAAGAGAACTTGGTGTAGTGATATATATTTTTTTGCTACTTGTGGTTTAAACAGTAAAGATAATTGCATATTTCTTATGCCCTATTAGAATCCCTAGATCCAGCTCCAGTACTTATGTTCTAAAGGGGCATATCATCAATAGGGACATTTACATATGTGTAGATCAATTGATTCACCCCTGCCCCAAAGATGCTAAGCACCTGTACTGGCCATTGACTTCAGTGGTATTTGCGGGTTCTCAGCACCTCTAAAAAAAAATCAGGCCAAAAGTGCAGTAGAAGAAAATATCTGTTGAAAGATGGCACAGAAGTCTTCAGCCCAAATTCAAGACGTGCAGATACGAGTTCAGGAAGTGGAACACATTCCCTGAATCACAGGGATTGCTTGCAACTACATACATACCCCCAAAGTAAATGTAGTGATAAAGTAGACTACCTATAAAGGTACTTGCAGTGTCAGCCCTTGGTATGTTATTTGCCTCCAAACCTGCCACATATTTCTCTGTTGGACAGAGATTCTTCCTAGCAGCAAGCTGACAAAATGATTAGTTATGGCTGTCCTCTGCTTTTTTTCTGCAAAGTGTGAGGAACAATGCAAAAAAAGAAAAAGGGGCATAAATATAAAAAGGCCTGATAGATTCCACTGAATATCCTGCTGGAAAACAGAATTTTCCAGAATCAGCTGCCATTGCTCCCATTAGCTTGACAGCTGTCAATTAGGGCTTCAGTGCTCTCCTGGGCCACAGTTTATTGCGTGCGGTTGATGTTGTCATTTTGTTCTCAGTTTTGCCTTGAGCACTATCATGAGCAGGAGTGAAATAGTCAATAACTGATGTATCAGCAGTTATTTCTTAAATTGGCTTACAAGTCTGCATTTTTCCTCTTTTTACTAAAGATTGTTTTGTAAAGTGATTAGAATGAATTGTGACTGCTGCAGGGTTATGGGAAATGCAGTGAAGCTAGGGTGAGTTAGCAGGATTAGAGTGGCTCCTTTTTGTCAGTGCTGTTTTCAGGATTAGTGGAAACTAAAGTATAGAAAAGATCACCTTCAGGGTGAAAAGCGTGGTAAATTTGAAAGTGTGTTGTGTGCACACTTGTGTATAAATATGGTGGTAAAATAGTCCGTGAAAAGAAATCATTTACGAAAAGTACCCTCTGATGTAGCTTTCTGTACAAAGCTTTCAACTAGCTAGCCTTGCCAAACAGCAGTCCATATTTTAATCCAGTTCATGACTCTCAGCTAATCCAAGTACAGACTGGTAAATGTTAATACAGCCCCATTTACATGATAAAGCTGTTAGATCAAGTATAGAAATGCCTAAAGTGTTGCATTGCACAGTAGGTATGTATGCATGTATATGTATGTGTATAGTATAGTATTGAAAATAGCATAGTTCCAGGGCAACCCTGCGTTTTGTGATCTGTAAAATAGTTGAGTATCATTTACTAAACAACCCACCTCAGGTGTTCAAGACTGGGATTTTTTTTTTAAATTCAGTTAACGCCCCAAATTGTGGTTTATCTGCCTGAAGTTAAAAATGAAAGGTGAATACAATATATTGTATTTAGTAACAATGATATGGACTGGTACACCCAGACAGATAATATGCAGTTGTAATTAGACTGAATAGACAGGCATTCATTTTTAAATTCTTTGACACATGCATAAAATAGTCATATAATAAGATAAGATGACAATTTTATGTTAGGTTGATAAAGTGTCCCGATACATGCATTTAAATGTCTGTAAGCCTTTTTTTATCCAGACAGATTAATTCTAGTTTCCAGCATTTGCAGTTAGTCATTAAATTAATTTTAAAAATCCCACTAAACAATGGATGTGTTACTTTTTTGTGTGATTACCTAAAGCACAAGGACTAGAAACATGGATTCAATTGATTTTTTCCTTGAATTCAACGTTTTTAAAAAATACACCAGAAATTGGTTTAAGGGTTTAAGCCATCATCCAGGAGCAGAATGCACTGTGGTTTTTTTTAAGTGTAAGAATGCAGAATAGAATATTATAAGTGCTTGAAATAGTTTACCAACATTTGCATAAAGAACAAAACTTACAGTAATTCATATAAAGGATCCTTATTTTAGACTGCAAGACTTCTCTTACTAAATTTTCCTAATTTTGCTAGTCAAAGACATTTTGACAGAGAGAGACTACAGAATTTAAACTCTCTTCATTGTAAGCGTCAAGACTTGGATTATTTCTTAGAAAACAATCAATGGTCTGTACTCCGGGGGTGAAAAAAAATAACCATGAGGTCAGAGAATACCTGAAAGCTTTCTGCCACCTCCATTCAGACACTAAAGGTGCGACTTTTCCAGAATAATCTAACTTTGTGTTTGGTCTTAATTATAAATTATTAATTCATAATGTCAGGACATGTGTTATTAATTATGATTCTCTTTTCTTCATCCAGAACAGCTGTTTGGGAATCGGGTAAGTTCACTATATTTGTTGGTGTGAGTGTTCACCAAATGAATAACTCTCCACTCCCAACCACAGGCCACTTATCTCTTCTTTTCACACCAGGCAAAATTGTCTTACCAGCTAGGCTAAGCTTGACATTGGTTAGAGTAAACTTGAGAGAGGTTTTAGGTAATTAAGCACATTCACAGTACTTGAACATTTTTATGGAGGTGGTTGTTATGTCGTGGCCATGAATAATTCTTGTTTTAGTATGACTATATTGAGGTAGAGAGGTCAAAAGGGCACCTCTATGAACTTATACTAGTGGAAAGTAAAACAATTTCTATGCCCTTCTACCAAACTCCTGGCAAACTTTACATGCAAACATAGAGGAAAGAACTATTTTATTATACATTTGGAATGACTCAAATTCATTTACTTTTGATATTTCATTTCCATCATTAAATTGAGCTCTCTGTTTCAGTTTCTTATGTGTTCTTTGCAGAATGCATGTTGCATAAAATAGGCAATTTTTAATGAACAATTTAATGTAAATGGGTTCTGAATTTAAATTAATATTAATGAAGCTTTGAGTGAATTTATTTTGCATACGTAAAGGCTTGTAACTCTTTCACCCATACACTCTTGTCTTATGTACTAACACATTTGTTAGGTGGATTGGCTAGTTTCCATATTTTGTGATTAAAAAACTTTAATGGATTTACATAGTTATTTGTACCAGTACAGCTTTAAGCAAGTCAGTATCTCTGTTTTAAAATATACCTGACTTTACATTCATATGTTTGTAGTTAGCATTTTAAATATTTATCACTCCTCTGTTTCTTAATTTTTTTTTTTTTTACTTTAATTTTGCCTTTATGCTTGGGGAAAAATTTATTCCAACAATAGTTACTACAATCAAGATGTTTTCTTTCTTTGGCTTACCTCTAATGCATTATGTATCTAGGAATGATGGGATGTTCTATAATTAATTCTGTTAGATGTAATTGCTATAATCACTTTGATGCTACACATAATAAAAGTAATATGGTAAGCATATGAAAAAATATAAACACCTTATTGTAACACTCCAAGTAAAATTCTTTAAAAAAAATCTTGTTTAGAGCTAAACTTCCTGTTCCTTATTTTGTCAAAGGTGACATTTTATTTAAAGCACATTAATTTTTAAATAAATGAATTTCCGAAATTGGAAAGCCTCTAACTGGCAGAGAGTCTCAGTTGTGTCTGCATATATATTTGACACTGAAGTCCATTAAAGATGTAGTTCATTAAGAAGCCAATCTTTATAGTTGCTGCAAGTGACATGTAAATATCACCGTATAGCTTGT